>NC_071515.1:57365000-57462500 GCF_027887155.1 Malaclemys terrapin pileata
TTGAAGGAAATATGAAATGTAATAATCTGCAAAAGAAAAAGGCAGACCAGCAGTGTGATTCTAGCAGTCCAATACATTCTGGTTACATTCCACACTATTTAAGTCCTTGGCAGGATTTTTTTTTTCAATAGTTTATTCATGATGTTCATTATTATGAGTTGTAAAGACTATGAGAATTTCATTTTTTAAATGTCTTATGGAATGTATCACTTTCTTAGATCTTGTAGACATGCTGCGGAAACCATAACATAAAATATGAGTTACTTACAATAACTAATTTTAATCCCATCTGCTAAGTATGACAACATTAGCATTTCCACTTAATTAAAAACACCCTTAAAGCAGCAATGTTTTAATCACTCCATTTTATTTACTCTCCTCCGGTGTCACTTATAATTGTAACTTTTTATTTTTTAATAATGAGGGATTTTTTTTCTCTGTGCATCACACAAAAAAGTGCTGTCGATAATTAGCAGTCTTCTGTTATTACTAGACTCAGGTGTCACAACTGTGTCTCATCCTCATTACAGTAAAAAATTTCACCTATCAGATTCATTATTGCTAGATAATGCGACTGAGAGCCTTAGCAGGCCCTCCAGAAAAGTAATTCAGCCAAGCAAAATTATCAGCTAATTATATTTAGAATCAAAAGCCCAACAACTATTTGCAGATAAATTGTATGAATTGAAGTGAATAGATCTGAATATTAAGATTCATAGATTTAGCAGACGATTTGTTAATTGGACTAAAAAGGTCATTTACTAGCCATTTTAACAATAGATCAATTGGAATTCTATTTATTATTTAACTGGTAATGCTTAAGAATTGAAATAATTAATAATTGTATTAATGTCATGATATATTTTTCTGCTAAATTACAAAAATATGTGAAAGCTGTGATCATGTACTTTTTATATTGAATCTAAAATCAATGTAAAATATATAGCAAGTGTTATTTCCAATATATTTCAAACTCTAGGAATTATGATCTGAAAGGTGTATAGTATGTAGGAGCTAATGTTCGATTCCAGGAACCTCTGAGGAAATATATTCAGTTTTTACTGTGTAAAGGTAGAAAATTAGTATGTAAATAAGATCATCTGCAAATGAAAGAATAATTCCAAATCTTAACTTTTTTCCAACAAACTATAGAAATATTGGATTCTAATTTTACTAATTCCTGATGCAGACAAAGGCTTTGGTAAGGGGATGTTGCATAGTCAATTGATGACTCAGATTGCTTCTTGGCCTGCAGCTATTACCGAAATGTCCATGGTTTCACTTTTTCTTTTATGATGAAAGAAAACTTTAATATTCTACTTGTTTTGATATCTGACACAACATTTAAGAACTGAAAAATTATCAAGTAAATCACATACTAGAAACATTTTCCTTTAATAAAAAAATATAGTTGTAGACTTTGAACACTTTGAAATTTTTGTTAATGTTTAAAATGCAATTTGAAATGCATGTTGTTTAAAAAAAGCATGAAATTACAATTGTTTAAAGTTTATTATGACAAAATTAGCTATTAATACCTTGCTAAGTATTTGAGAGGAAATGTGTATCTTGGTCCTTCTAAGGCTAAGGACAGATTTAAAACAAAACTCTTTCTTTTCCCCCCAAAACTTAGCAGGACAAAAGGAAACAATTATTTCTGAGCCAGGTTAGGCGAAGGTAATAAAATAAAAACAAAATGCGCAGAAATACATTAAAATGCATTTGTTTTGTCATTATAAATTTGAAAAAGTGATCGTTGACAAGACGAGGAAATAAGCTGAAGTTAAAAATAAAGTCCTTCTTTGGTCAGCATGTTGGATATATTCAAAGACATTCATAAAATAAACATATTTTTAAAAGTGCTTTGAATTTCACTGTGTAATTTCTGGCCAACAGAAATTACAGTTGTATCTTCAAAGTTTATTATATGTCAGATCAGTGGTCATTGTGCAGAAGGAATAAGTTAAATACTCAGCACTTTAACCTGTTCAGTTATCAAAATGCAAATATAAACATGATAATTTCTCTTTAGATTTGCTATTTGATAACTTTCTGACATTCTTTTGCAATTATAAAATATTTAGGTTTGATATTATGGAAGGTTATGTAAATTATTCCTCAAGAAAACAACAGTATAAACCACTAAATGTTTTGGCAAAAGGTTCTTGACAGTATTTATTTAAAAAATACAAATTTTGTGTCCTGAATCACATGATCTGAAGCATGGGTATCAAACGAAGATGTCCCAACATCTTGGCACTTTTCTTAGACAATGTTTAAGTGTAACGTTTGAATTCCTATAGTTTAAGAACAAAACACTTTATGCCAGGTAATTGTTATTGCATGAATATCCTTGTTTTTCTGCAGCATTATTAAGAAAAGCTGTCCATACTTCACCATGTTGTTACATGTGTCTGTCTGCTGATTATAAAATGTGTTAAACAGTATTTAAAAAACAAAAAAATGCAGAGCCGCGCTTTGATTTATTCAGCGAACAAAACATATGCTCGCTGTTCTGTTCTATGTAATTCATATGATCAATAAAATTATCTTTAAAAAGAGCAACTTTGGCAGTTAGAAGGATTATACTGCTGAACAGGGAAAATGATTTACTTCTGCTTTATGCAGTCAACTTCAATGCTGTTGGACCAAAAGATGTTTTTTGGCTCACTGATGTATTTTTAATGTATTTGTTTATTATTTTTAATCTTTAGGATAGAAGCTGTATATTGTGGCTGTTATCCACTATGCCCTAACGCTTTGGTGTATCCAGAAATATTTCCAGGTAGTTACTTTAATGCACATCCTTTTTGTTGAAATGTAGTACATGATTCATGTAAAGTTTGAGAATAAACTTAAGCAAAAGCAATTGTTTATTTGGCAAGCCAACATGTTAGTGTTAAGGAAAATGTTATGTGTTTTAATACATTACACTAAGTTTATATTTACCATCTGTTCTTTCAAGATAACACAAAAGCAAGTTTTGAAATAGCATTCTTCATTGTTAGCATACACAACCCATAATGATACATTTTTATAAAAAGGTCAGTGCTGCTGCAATGGCTTGCAGATTTTGTTAATGATATACAGAGAGAAAAATAGAGGCCTGAAAATCACACCAAATTATTTAAACATTTAATACTTAATAATATGCAACTGTGGTACAGGATACACACTAATATAGTACCAGTTCTTTGAAAAATCTCATCACTAAATGTATCACATATGCATTGTGTTACATTAGAATAATGTATTTTAATCACCCAAAGGAGATGTCTAAACAGCACAACTACACAGTCTTATTTAGCATTAAACATCCTTGTGAGCTGAGGTAACCTTATAAAATCATGCTTAAATAATGTAAAACACGAGGCGGCACAGAGCAATATGCATTTTTAATTAGTAAAGTGACTAATATCGAGTGTGTGCTTTGAGGTTTTTGTTTCATTAAAAATGTATCTGTTTTTCCTGCAGCTGAATATCTGTATTCTACACCTGAACAGCTTTTAAAAAGGCTTCAAAATTTCTGCAAGAGACCAGATATTGTAAGGAAACATCTCTATAAGGTAGTTGTTCAGAATAGTTTTACAAGATATAATGCCATATTGAAGTACAAAGAAAAAAACTTAAAAAAACAACAACAATTAATTAACATACTAATGTTTAAAGGAAACATGCTAGGGAGGGATATTAGTTATTACACTAACAAGGATTAATTAAACTAGATGCCAGTTGTATTAACCTAGGTCTTATGAAATACATACACTTAATGCATGCTACATGCTTTTTTTAAAATTTATTGTTTTCTAAAATGACTGTCCTTTACATTTGGACCCAAGAGGCTTATAAAAATGAACCTGGATTAATGTAACTCATTAGTTTAAAAGGAAAGTAAAAGAAAGATCCTACAATTATACTAATGAGGATAAACCTACCTTCCTATCATAATTTAATCTGCAGTCCTCAAGAAGTTGAGGTGAATGACATCAGGTAAGTTCTTTTTGCCCCTTTTGGAACTATTTTGGCAATTATTGTGAATATTTAACTCTTTGTATTAAAAGTTTAAACAAAGTAAAAGTTAACTCTTAATGTGCTTTTAATTTCTTATATGAAGAATTTAGAAGAAAGTTTACTGAAAGCATCATTTACTAATATTTATCCCACCATTATTTTTTGCAATGATTTCTTTAAAGAAATAAAAGTTTAAATTGTTGGAATGTCCAATAAAATTCTGATCCATTAGTCTATGCTAAACTTGCTTTCAGATTTTTAAGATGCATTTGTACACCAAGGTAGTAATTAAACTTTTCTTTAGTTATGTGTTTGTAGAACATGTACTGATTTTTACATTATTTCACTAATAACCTATTATCACATGGTGATGTTTTGATAACATAGCTATTATTATTACATGTGCTAATGTGAACATTTACAACACTGAGTGCTAAATTAGGGCTCTTACAAGCCTCAGGTGCCCTGGGGACCGGTGCAAGGCACATTTCCTGAGCGTGATAAAGGCATAACAAGTAGCATTTTAAAAAACATCTAGGTCACTTAGGAGCCTGAGACCTGTTGAAAGTCAATGGGACTTAGACTCTTAAATCACATAAGCACTTTTAAAAGTTTCCCCAACATCTTTAGAGGTCTGGAGGAGCCTGGATAGAGGTGCCCCTTGTGATACCTGTTCAACAGGGTTAGCAAGTGCTCTTTTTTTCTCTGTAGCCACCCCAGCATGCGGGTAGTGGACCTGCCAAGTAGACCTCTCCTAACCTGGGCCACTAATACTACCAGCAGCACTCATCCCCCTATCCCCATGCTCCTTGCACTGTGAACCAGAAAATGCCTGGCCTCTCAATGCATGCATCACCTGCTCCCTCCCGTCCTTTAGCACACCCATGCAGAAGGAGCTATAATTTAGTCCTGAATGTACGTTTGACTTATTTTGTGACCTAAAAATAGTCATTTACATAATGATACATCAAAAGAAGATGTTGTTTCTGCAGGAAACAGTTAAACTTCAAGTAAAAAAGGAGAGAACCAAAAATGCAATTTAACACCCAATTTCAAGCTCATTATCTTTCATTGTCTATTAACTTGGCAATGGTTCAGAAGGTAGCTCATAATAGTTTAAAATGCTGACTGAACACTTCCAGTATTCAGCATTACTTCTTGAGTCAGTACTATACATGGAGACTTCAAAGAGAAAACAGTTCTTAAATGTTTACCTTGACATTTCCCAATTTTTTGCGTTCAGTGAGCAGTTTTCTTTCACATGGATCTACCTTATGCATATGGATCCCTAGCTCCTGCATAAAGGGAATGCTAGGATGCTGAAAATGGAAATAGTGGCAGAACAAACATTGATACTAAAAGGGTATGATATCAAAGTATGGTGCAGAGAGGAATGTGTACACAGCCCCATAAGCAAAATGCTTCATTTGCGTCCAGTGCCTCCTTTTGAAAAAAAAAAAAAAAAAAAAAAAAAACACTCCTTGGTGAATGAGTTACAAGTAAAGTGCCACCACAGAAATGGAGCAGTTTATCACATCACTTCGAGTTGCACATTATTAACCCTGCAACTGAGTATTTGCAAGTTTTAAGCATTTGTAGTAGTTTTTGAAACGAGTAGCATTGGAAGGACTGGGAAAAAATCATTTTAGAATTACAAAACCAGAGCTTGATCCAAAGCCCGTGACAGTCAGTACAAAGATTCCCTTTGACTTTAATGGGCTTTGGAGCAGGCTCTGAGAATGTGAATACACATAGCCCCAAATATACAAGAATTGTTTATTTTGCAAATAAACTACCATTAAAAGGTTCTGAAAGAATATCCACTTAGAAATGTGTTGTAAATGAAATACTTCTTCAGACAGTTGAAACTAGCAGTAAACAATACCTCAGCGGTGAACTCATCTGGGGCATACACAAGCTTATTCACAGATATTAGTTGCTTTACATTTAGGAGTCCATATACAGTATGTACAGTAGAGATACAGGGAAAGAGAGAAAAGAGATCTGATATGGCAACTTGCTCCTTTTTTCTTCTTTCATAACCTTTTCTGGCATGCTCCATTACTAGAAGTTCAAAATACAACTGTCTGTTCCTACAAAGAGACATAAAAACTCTATAAAGGCAAAAAGAATATTTTTCCTTTACATTTTAGACATTTTCTCATAAGTCTTGAAATAGAAATAAGCCTTTGCTTACATTTTCTGCTTATTTTTGTTGCCATTGTATTTATTAAGAGTATCGAAAGAAGTCAAATACATTACTGTATTATTCTGTCGATTATATGCAGTGGTTGTGCCAACTTATAAAGTTAGAGGCAAAGGAAGATAGAATGATACTTGTTACAAAAAAGGCAATCAACTTAAAAAATGTAGGACACCAAAGACTGTGTTGTGACTAAGTCTTGGGTGCACTGTGAAGTATAAAGTGAAGCCAAGTACCTCTGAATGCCCAAGTAAAGCTGATATCTACCAGAGCACAAGGCCTGGAGTGTCATTATTTGTGTTAATGGAAGTTCAAACAAGCAGTCTCCCCTCCAATACCATGAAAGTGAACAAGCTAACACAATAGACTGTAACAGTGAACTGTATATTACATAAATACATATTTATAGTATTTTTAAAACATACATAAGTACCGTAAGTACCTAATAAGGACTTTTCATGGTACACACTGTTTACCCTTTATACTTTAATGGCACTGAAAGCTCATTTTAACTTGAATGCTCCATCCCACAATTGATTAACAGATGAAGAGGGGATAGTTGTGTCAAAAAATAATGGATCAATTATTTGCTCTGCTCTAGTTTTATTTAGCTAAAAGTTGGTCTTTGTTTTTGTGTATTCTAAGCCAGTACACTCACAGTCAGAACTAAACAAATAACAATGGTGCATCAGCTCCCAATGCCAGCTTAATGAGCCCAGCTAGGCTTTCTATCAACTTCAGCTCATACAGGCAAATTCATTCATATATCAGTTTAACTGAGAGCAGAATTTGGCCCATTTTCTGATATTACTATTATTATTTCTGTAACACCACAAGAGTACATTACATACATATGAAAAGACACACTACCTGATTTTTATCTCATTTACACCAGTTTAAATCAGGAGTACCTCCACTGAAGTCAGTGGCATTACACTGGTGTGAAACCAGTTTAAGTAAGTAAGATTCCAGTCATGCCTCCTTCCCCTGCCCTGAGTAATTTTACAGGTCATGCAAAACACTAAGTAAATGAGGCGGCAGCATACAACCAAGTAGTACTGGTCCATCTGCCCAGTACTGGTAGGGACCCCAATACCTGGTCCTTTTAAAGCACCACACTGCTGCTCAAATCATGCTATTTAGTAGAACTAATCGGAAAAAAATCTGATTAATCATTTTTAGTCAGGATTTGCCAATTAATCGAAAATGAACTGGTTTTTGGAAATGGTTTGATTTTGACAAATTTCTGATGGACCACAGAAGCTCAAAGCTTGCACTTTCAGGGTTTCCAGGCTCCCGGTTCCCTTTCAACCTCCCATGCAGGCTACCAAGAACACAGGGCTTCCTGGCTTCCAGGCCCATCGGCTCTGGCAGCCCACTAGCCTGGCTGATATGAAGCTGGAGCCTCTGCAAGCCCTGGAAGCTGCCGCCTAGAAACTGGCCTGACATGATTCTTGTCAGTTTTACTGCTGCCCAGTGGTGACACTGGTCAGTCTCTTGTTCACTTGACACCAAGAGTCTGTTCAGTTTTAACACTGTAATGGGCATATCAGTTTCAGCAGCTGCCAGGGCTTCCAGGGTCCTTACCTGTTCTGCAGCCTGCCAGGTAGACAGCCAGGGTTCCTTATGAGCATACATTGTTTCTAGAATGAAATATTTCACGATTTCAGTTCCATGAAAATTTCTGAGGTTTTTTTCATTGTCCTGATTTAAGTCAGAAAAAATTGTTGAAATCTCAAAAACCATTTCCCAACCAGCTCTCCTAATTAGGCATAGGTTGGTTGCAGTCTGAGCAGGCTTAGAGGGAGTGCCAGGAGGTGCACAAAAACCAGTCACACACCTGCACAGAGTGCAACATCTACCTGCCCTCTCCAGTGCACAGCTGGCTAATTTCATTGCTATGAGCATGGTGTGGGCTGTTCTTGCTCTTTTTGGGGTGTCATTCACCCCCAGAAGAATAGCACTGGAGAGCAGAGACTTGCAGTTCTATGCAGCTCTTATACAGGTCATCCAAGAGCATGGGAAAGCTTTACTCCTTAATCACTCCTCCCCTCCCCCGCAAAAAAATAAGTTGCTCACCCACATAAAGGCGAAGAAGAAACTGTCCTGTTATGAACATAGGAACTGCAATATTGGATCAGATCTATGGCCCATCTAGTCCAGTATCCTGTCTTCAAACCATCCAGCACTCGATGCCTGAGAAAGTCTAAAAACCCCACCATAGGCAGATGTGGAATAATCTACATGTGACATTCCCACCCAAGGTGTCATACTAATCTCTAATAGTTAGAGATTTGCTTAAACCCTGGAACATGAGGTTTTATGTCCCTTACCAAAACTCTAATTTACTATTATAATTCTGGATATTACTGTTATCTGAATAAACATCCAATCACTTTTAGAATCTTGCTACATCTTATGGCGATGAGTTCCACAGTATAAGGATACGTTGAGTGAAAAAGTATTTCCTTTTATTAGTTTTGAAGTTTCCCACCTTTCAATTTTAGTGAATGTCCCCTTGTTTTTGTGTTGTGAGACAGGGAAAATAAACGCCTCCAATCTCACTTCTCTATGACATTCATTATATATATATATAATCATGTCCATTCTTATTTGTCTCCTTTCTAAGGTAAATAATGCCAATCTTTTCAATCCTTTTTGAAATGGGATGACCAGTACTACACACAGTATTCCAGATGAAACCATGTAATCAGTTAATACAATGGCATTACAACATGTTCATGTTTCCATACCATTCTTCATGCATCCAAATATCTTGTTAGTTTTTTTGACCATAGCTGAACATTCAGAGGTCTTTAATGAGCAGTCCGCAATGTTCACCACATCCTTTTTCCTGAGCTGATAAAGTTAATTTAGAACCCTGTGAGGTGTATGTGTAGTTCAAATAATTCTATCTCATGTGCACTATTTTGCATTTATCAATAATGAACTTCTACCATCATGTTGTCCATTCACCTAGCCTGGTTAAATCCCTCTGTAGTTCCTCATAGTCTTCTAATTAATTTTGTGTCATCTGCAAATTTTTCTACCTCACTACTCACCATCTTCACAAGATTAATAAAGAAATAATAAGTGTTAAATAATATCAGACGTAATATGGAACTTTGAGAAAACCCGGTGCTATCTTTTGCTGTGACAAAAATTGATCTTTTGTCTCCTGTCTCATAGCTATTTTTTGATTCGTGACCACACTTTGCCTCTGACCCCATGATTACTTAGTTTCTTCAGTAACTTTTTGTGAGCAGCTTTGTCAAAGTCTAGGGGCATGTCTACACTTACCTCCAAAGCGATCGATCCAGCAGGGGTCGATTTATCGCATCTAGTGAAGAAGCGATAAATCGACCGCTGAGTGCTCTCCCATCGACTCTGGTAAACCACTGGAGCCAGAGGCGCAGGCAGAGTCGACGGGGAAGCATCAGCAGTCGACTTACCGCAGTGAAGACGCCGCGATAAGTAGATCTAAGTACGTCAACTTCAGCTACATTATTCATGTAGCTGAAGTTGCGTAACTTAGATCTTTCCCCCCCGATACCTCCCCAGTGTAGACCAGGACTAAGTAAATTTTATATCTACTTGGTTCTTCCTTTCCATTACTTTAATGTCACATTCAAAGAATTCTAATAGATTGGTGAGATAAGATTTGTCTTTAGTTTCTCAGTTACTTAGATGTTCCATTGCCTTCCTTGTTAGAAATATACAAACAAGCAAGGAAAGGTGATTCACACAAAGTCATGTCATTTGGATTGTGTCGGATAGACAGGCTACTTTTTAATTCCAGGTGGTTTTATTTATTATCTGTGATATTGTTATTCTGATTTAAAAGTATTTTATATTATAACAATAGCAGGGAACAGACGATGCATCACCCTGCACCTTAAAATTGATTGTTAAAACGTGGAGAAAAGAAGGAAATGTTAAAATTAATGAGCAAAGAATTACAAGCCATGCTGGTTTGAACAATGGAAGATGTCTAGTGTACTTCTCAGATGGCTTAAGGCAGTTAGCCTCATGCCTCAAAAAACAGCCAAGTCACAGACCCAGTATTTGAACGCTTGTTTCCAAAAGCATTTGGTGTATTTGAATGTTGAGTTCCAAAGGTAATTACTGCATTGGTCAAGTTTGTCCTCTTAGATTCGTCTCAACCTAATTGTTACTTTAAAAAAGAGGACAAGGTGGTTTACAGGGTTTGAACTGAGCCAGTTCAAAGTGGTTTAGTGAACTGCTGTTTTCTTGAATGTTGGCATATTGTGCTCCCAATGTCAGCTTTCCTATTAAATCAACTTCAGTTCTTATGGTTTCAAAGATAATCTTAAAAATGTTAATGGAGCAAAAAACTGATGCTGCGCTGTGTACCTGAATCTGCAGATATCCTGAAGTAATTGCTCTGAGAATAGGGTGAAATGGCACTCTTAACTTGAATGAAATGTTAACTCTGAAGTCTAATGATGATAGTTTAAGTGGCAATGTTAATTATTTCATTGTTGATAAAGTCATGCAAGAAAGAAGGGAGTCCATTGTGTTATGGAAAATTACTCTTCTGCTAGTGAAATCTTGTTTTCATGCCTCCAGTGGAAGGAGCTTGTTTTGTGGGTGGAGCTTGGAAGTGTACCGATTCTTCCGCCCCCCCCCCCCCCCCCAACTCAGCCATTGGTGGTTTAGGAACCTTTGGTTGACTCATATTCCACTCCTTTGAATAACAACCAGTGAGAGCCTTTGCAGTTTTATACAAACAAACAAAAACCACACAAATATTCAGTTGTGTAATGGTAATGGCTTATCAGAACACCATAAAACCCAAACACACTTCCACTGATGTACACACAATGGAGAAGGACATTATAATTTATTTGTATCCTATGGCAGGTTGTTATGAAATAAAGGCCAAAAAATCAGGACTAATCTGGTCAAATCAGGACTAGTATCCACATTACTGCTACTCAGTCCTGCCAATTTTACTTCAAAAAATATTTAAATTGAGTTTAGGGCATGTGAAAAATGATAGATTAAAAATACTGGAGACTGAAGTCTTCCATCCACAGAACTGATAGTAACACAACACACAATAAACTTCCATATAATGCCCCTGCCATGGTCTGCCCTGTCTAAAGGTGGGAGAGAGAGTCTGGTCTTCCTGCCCATTCAGTCCTTGGCAGCATCTCTGCTGAGACTGCCAACCACACTTACAGTTGTTTGTTGGCATGAATACTTGTCTAATAGCAAATAAACTGAGACTGCCAAATAATTTCCTGTAGATCATTTAAAAAAAAAAAAAATCAGTAACTGAGTCACTACTGACCTGGATCAGATTTGAACCAGTGGCTTAGGTGAACAGCAGGCATCATATCCCTTTCTTAGTCTTCCGGACTTTCCAGCCCCTGCTGTTTACGTTATTTAATAGAAAGTGAACGTTAAAAATAAGCATATTTGTAAATCAAGTTGTGCTAAAACTCATGATTGCACCATTCTTAAAACAAACTGCACAGTTCCTACTTTTGGTAGAGTGATGCTTCACCTGTGACTGTCCCTTTAAAAATGAAGTTTGTTTCTGGGGGGAGGAAATGAAATCATCACTTAAGCATCTTCTGGTTTTGTTCCAATTTAAAAAGTTCTCGGTCAGACATGAAGCCTCATAGGTGCAGCAACGTGCTGATATCAGGCGAGGTGTTTGCAGCAAACAGCACTTGTTTACAAAATTGTTCTATCCTAAGATTGGGAGTCTAATACTTTGATCCAATCAGAGGGCAGGATTTTCTGACCCTGGTTTACAGTAGTACTTATACTATCTGCACTACTTCAGAATCTACCTCTGAAGAAATGAAATAGTTCTATATTAATCAAGCATTTATGTTGTTTTGTTCACACTAAGGACAGCTCTTATGTGTTTTAGCAGCTCGTGTTCCTTCATTTGAATCCTTTTCTTTTTCTCATAGGGTGAGATGGATCAGTTTTCTTGGGCAGCACTACGTGGTAAATTCAGGTCTCTGCTCACAACAGAACCTAGGGAAGATTTGTGACAGATGGGGCTAAGTCACAAACTTGCAGCCTAAGGCAGAATCTGTAGAACTTTCCAGAGTGTGCCCATATTTACCTGATCAGAGAGAAAAGAAAATCTGCAGAGGAAGCTGAGCCTGGCTGCTTGTCATAGCTGACACAGAGCCATCTGCCACAAACCTGTGGCGGCTTCAGATCTCCAATCCCTGCCACCACCCCAACTCAAATTAAATACAGATTCCTAGAGACGTTATGATGGTTACACATGTCCTCGGCATCACATGCAGGAGACTGTTCAAAAAAAATATGTGGCCTGTTGTATAACCGCACTCATGTATCCCATATGTGGTGCCACATTGAATTTCCGGTTGAATCTGTTTTTATCCTTTGTACTGGATGACATGGTGCCTGAATTCTTTCTTTTTGCCGACATGATGGCAGCCAAACTGCAGCTTCAAACGCTCACACTTGGCTGGGTTTCTACCTAGGTTGCCAGGTTATCATTGGAGCCTTATTGTGTCCTCAAAGGGCCACAGGGCCTGAAAGGAGGATCAGAGTGCTACTGGACTAATTGGGCAGCCATCTACGAATTGTTTGTAGGCAAAGCACTTTTCTTTTTGCAAATTAATAACTCTCTGGCACAGGGTTTTTAAGTGAAGGTATTAATAAGGGGTCTGGCAGGTATTCCCATGATTCACAGTTACATTTGCATTTAATTAATCTTAAAGAAAGCTGCAAGATAAACAGCTGTAATTCAAACTAGCATGGGAAATATGCTACATGGTGCCATCTATCCGATAAAATGAAAGCTGAAACACTTGTTTTATTTCTCTCAAGGATGGAGAACAAACAGATAACAGTCAAAATACTTCCAATAAAAACCAGTAGTTTTTATGTAACTGCAGTTCATCAAAAATCTTTGCATTCAGTTACAAATATAATCTTTTAAAGATAAATCACTTATGATTCTAAGCATTAGGCTGCTATATTTGTTGATGTAAAATGTTTTGAAGATTTAGATTGTACAATAAATTTTTAATAAAGTGCCCACTGCAATTTTTAATTAGCATATCTCATTCATGTATAAGTGTGTACATCCATCTGTATGCTTATCACTGTGCATATCCTTGTGACAGAGTCAATGAATACAATTGTGTCTTTATCTGATGAATTTAGAATCTGTTTTGCAAATGATAATAAAATATTATAACAACTCTAAGATTTTCAACTGTGTTCTGGGAAGAAGCAAGAGGTAAACAGGAATTCTCTCGGTAAGTCATTATGGTTTAAACTCTGCTAACACTGCCATCTCTTAATTGACAAATAAGCTTTCAACTTCCCTAGTTTGGGGCAAGATAGCTTCTCTTCCCCCACCTCCAAAAAAGCCTCTATCACCTGAATACTAATTGAGTTTTCTTCTTTAGGTTTGCTAGTGTTTCCCCCAATTCCACAGTACACCCCAGTTCCTGCCATTCAGAGAGGAATGTACTGAGTAATATGTTTCTTTCTTAAACATTCTCTATTATCCATACTTGTGAACTCTGAACTTACAACTCGGAAGTGATAGTTAATCTATTTTGTTATACCATCAAGCAGTGTAGTGGTCTCAGCTTTTACAGTGTGAAAGATACTATACACATACCAGTATTCCATGATTGCTTTTTGTTGATCAGGGAAATTATTACATGACATTCTGATGGGTCACTTGTAAACATTGTGATGTTTTACTGACTGAAAAAATGTAATAGGACAATAATCATCTGTGCATGTATATTTGCTTCTCCCTATTGGTACATACACTAAAATTACTGCAAACTTCGGCTTTAAACTGACCACTAGAAATGTAATGCAACAGTTAAAGCTGTTATTTCATCCTGACAGTCAGTCCAGATGTTGCTGCACATAAGCAATACTACTACTTTGCACTTGTATAGTACTTCTCATCTGAGTATTTCTGCAAATATTAAATGTCACAACATCCATGTGGAGGCAAATAAGTATTTTAGATGGGGAAATTGAGGCATGGCATGGTTAAATTGCTTAAAATATCAATGTCAGAACCATCAAAGGGACCTAGGAGTCCTGATTTCCTGCTCGAGCCCATAGGCAACAATCCCCTCACACATTGTTCTGACACCCCTGCTATCCCAAGGCATAATTGTGAGTTAAGAACATTGAACCTTATCCAAAAGCCCATTAAAGGCAATGGAAAGACTCCTATTGATTTCAGTGAGCTTTGGATCAAGTCCAAAGAGAGAAGCAGGCCTTAACTCTGGGGTTTTTTTATTATTTTTTTTTGTTTCATCGCTGTTAGTTTAATGTAATCTTTTGTATGTGAATTACAGTTGATTTTTTTATAAATGTGTCTTTGGGAAGTTAATTGATTCTCCGCTACTGATGAAGAGTCATTGAAACCTCAGGGAGGGATAGAAGATTATCTTTCTGTTCAGATATTTATGTACCCCCATTGCTGTAGTAATGGAACACATGGAGGCACTTTCATGTAGACCTTTTCTAGATTAGGAAAGTGGTCAAGTTTAGGTCAGACTTGGGTGGGAGGGATAGTTCAGTGGTTTGGGCATTGGCCTGCTAAACCCAGGGTTGTGAGTTCAATCCTTGAGGGGAGTCACTTAGGGATCTGGGGCAAAATCAGTACTTGGTTCTGCTAGTTAAGGCAGGGGGCTGGACTCGATGACCTTTCAAGGTCCCTTTCAGTTCTATGAGATAGGTATAGCTCCATATATTATTATTAACTAGATGAGCCTGACCTGAACTCAACCTTTTTCCAAGTCTAGTCAAAATTTTAGATGATGTGACAATTTCCCTAGAACCAGTAAGGTTCTTCTTTTGAAAGAAAGTGGAAGTCCCTATTACTCTTTGAGGCACATAAATTCTTAGAAATGTTGGACAGGAAGGGACCTCAGGAGGTCATCAAGTTCAGCCCCCTGCGTTGAGTCAGGATCAAGTAAGCCTAAACCACTCTGACAGGTGTTTGTCCATCTTGTTCTTAAAAACCTCCAATGATGAGGATTCCACAACCTCCCTTGGAAGCCTGTTCCAGAGCTTAACTACCCTTATAGTTAGAAAGCTTTTCCTAATATCTAACCTAAACCTCCCTTGCTGCAGATTAAGCCCATTACTTCTTGTCCTACCTTCAGTCGACACAGACACTAATTGATTTCTGCCCTCTTTATAATAACCCTTAACATGTTTGAAGATGTTGTCAGGTTCCCCCACAGTCTTCTTTTCTCAAGACTAAGCATGCCCAGTTTTTTTAACCTCATAGGTTAGATTTTCTAAACCTTTTATCATTTTTGTTGCTTTCTTCTGAACTCTCTCCAATTTGTTCACCTTTCCTCAAGCATGGCGCCCAGAATTGGACACAGTACTCAAGCTGAGGCCTCACCAGTTCCAAGTAGAGAAAGACCTCCCATGTCTTACATACAACACTCCTGTTAATAAATCCAGAATGATATTAGTCTTTTTTGCAACTGCAGATAAAATTTTTGATCCATTATAACCCCCAGATCCTTTTCAGCTGTACTACCACCTAGCCAGTTATTGCTCATTTGTAGCTGTTCATTGGATTTTTCCTTCCTAAGTGCATGTCAATGCACAACTTGAAATGCTTAGTTTGTGGACAGAATGTACCCAGAAAGTTTATATGTCAGCAGATAATTAGAGAGTGTTTGTGGATCTGCACATGCTCATTTATTCTTCATACTAATAGGATTTAGTATTTTTAAAGTCAAAGAGAACCTGTTATGGACTAATATCCTGATTCCCCTCCTAAGAGGAAAGACTTATCTACCCCCTATAAGGGTTTGATTTGCACCCACTTTTGTCTGCAGAGAAAACTTTTGTAAATAAGGGATTCACTCCCTAGACGCCAAGAAGAGCTGTCGGGGGGGGGGGGGGAGAGGCTTTCCTCCATGATTACTTTAATTCATGGCTAGGTTCATAGGAGGCCCACTGATGGAGGATGCCTGAGAAATGTTTTGTATAATCAGCATATCTCCTAAATGGACTAGGCCAACCCCCTTCCTGGTTAGCACCGCCGGTGTTCTGGGTTATTCTGACCTGTGTCAGGCTTCCCGGCTCAGCGGGTGGTATAAGGTTTGTGAGAGGCTTGAGCCAGTACTCTTCCCCTCAATCCCCAAAGAAGAGGATTTCCACCACAAGAGGCCTGCAGCCTGGGTGCTGCTATAGTGTGAAACAATCACAAAGTGTGTGTTTGCTGGTGTTTTTAGTAGTTTCTCAGGACCAAGGAAAAGTCAGCCATTCTGCACAAATTCTTCTAAAGCTTTTACTTTAAAAATGTTCTAGATACAAAATTTGGTTTTCAGTGCTGTAGTCCATACTCATATGAGTAGCCTATATTTACTGAGCTACTCATGCAAGTAAGAGCTGCAGGATCAGCCCTTGCCTTTGTTTATCTTGTATCTATTATTGTTTCATCTACATTGAAATAGGAACTGCGAGTTCTTTTATATAAATTGTTAGTTTCACTGCAGGTCTAGTAATTGCCCTTTTGATCTTTGATTAAATGCTTTTCTGTAATGTCTTACACCAGTGGCTCACCACAGATAGCTCTCTGCCATCTTCACCTGTAATACACTAGGGCTCTGAGCCCACACTCCTTTCATGTCCGTTTAAGTTACTGCCTATTTTGAGCGTTCTGGGAATGCAGGTTTGTTCCATAAGGAAATTATTTTTCCTTCTCCTGTAGAAGGAGAGAACAGCTCTGTCTACACAATGGAAATTTTTGCAAAATGTTCTGGCCCTTGCTCGCACCAGTTCAGTCTCATGTTGGTAGCATTGGGAGTCCTGGTATAGACATGCTGCCATCCATGTTTTATGCCCTGTGTCCTCTGACCTTGCACAAACTTGTGGTAAATCAGGATGCTGAATTTTTCTATACTGACACTGGTAGGCTGTGCATATAAAAGAACAGCATTAAGCAAATTCTGCTTCTCCATTACACCTGTATAAATCTCCAAGGGGTATGCTCCAGAGTAACAGGACAGATTCTATCCCTCATCTATATTTTTAAAGGCAACAAATTTCCTTTGCTCAGATGGATCAGTGCAGACATCAAGGAGCACCTTAAATTGGAAACATTCAAGGGGAATATTACCCTGTAATGGGGCTAAACTCATTTTTACTAAAATACTTTAAAAATGCTTCACCGTGTTAAACTAGGCTTCATCTTGAAGTGAAATTTTGCCACAGACGTATGAAGCTTTGCAAATAAGGTTTTATAATAGAAGCACTGTCAGAACGTTAATTATAGGGTAATAAATAGCAATGCTATATTATCCTCTGATATTTCCTTACACTCCTAGTGAATATGCACAGCTGTTGTTGAAAACTGGTAATCCAGTACTATATAACCATATTACATCTTGCACTTACAACACACCCTTCATGTAAGCAGCATCATAGAGCACTTAACAGGGAGAAGAAGCGAAAGCTGCTTCTAAGTCGAAGCCTTAACTGAACAAATGAGCTTTGAATTTTAACATAAGAATCCCAGTCAAACCAGAATTCTTGATCTTGCCAGGAGAGGCATTCCAAAGGCAAGGAGCATGCCAAATACAAAGTCTTTGCTCCAGCATTATGGAGGCAGTACTTTAAAAGCCAGCATAACTTAACGATCAATCAGGACTAGACAGAGCAATAACATCACAACTGAAGGAGGCATAAAAGTTATACAAAGCGTTTGTAATATGGAGGAGGGAGTGGAATTTTAACAAGAAGAATTAAACTCTGGAAGAGCCCCTTTTCTTCTTGATGAGCTGGGCTGGCTGTAAGAAACCAGAGAGACTTCCAGGGCCAAAAGGATGTAAGTGGGGGGTAGAGAAGGAAATCAAGGTTAAACGAGGCCAATATGATCTAAAAATAATAAAAAGCGAGAGCAGCCCCGCGGAAGTGCACGAGCCAGCTGCAATGCCGAACAGTTCCAGCGCGAAGGAGGGAACCAAGTGGGGGAGACGGGAGTGGTTCCGCGCACAGATCGATGCTGTCACGCACAGCACATGCCGGAGCTGCGTCCGTTCTCGCACGAGCCGGAGCTTGGCACCCAGAAGATGGTGTGTTTGCAAGAGATCTAGCAAAGGCAGAGGCAGGGAGGAAAATATCCCCTGGCTGGGAAACGTGCATGTTAGGAAGCGAAGGGCAGCAGAGGCTGCTTCGCTGGGGGCGGAGTTGCCCCTCGAACTAAACGGGCGTGGCGAGTCCCGACTGTGAAACGCTCCTGGGCTGGGGGCGAGTCCCTCAGCTTCAGGGAGTCCCGACAAGCAAGAGAAACGTGGGTCGAGCGAGAGAAAGATGTGTAGGGCTGGACAACGGGGATTCGGTAGTCAGTGAATGAGACCTAACGCAGGTGCCAAGCGGAGCCAGGCCTTAGTGCCCATCCACTGGCCACCTCCTTTTGGTTTCAGGGGACAAACAGGCTGCACAGTCTCCAGCGGAACGGCAACAACTCCCCCCAAGAGGGCAGGGCTGGGTGGGGGGGTCTTTCCAAGGGTCAGAGTTCCCAGCAAAATACTGCTTGGACGCGCGAGCCTGACACTGAACGGGAAGAACAAAGGGGGGGGGGGTGCAGCTGAGTTGTGAGCAAATCGAGCCCCGGCTGCGCCGCCCCACACCTTCAGCACAGCGTGCCTCTGGAGCCTCAGGCCGGAGCCCAGCCCGGGGGGTCAGCGGCGGGGATGACTAACAAAAGCAGCCGCGTGGAAGCAGCCATGTCGTCTGAGGCTGCAGAGCACTTCTTGGGAGCAGCCTCCCCCGACGTGTTCTCCTTTTGTCGCTCGCAGCTATGTTCTCTGGCTTTCACATCCACTTGGCTGTTCACACTGGAGCGCTAACGCTGTGATACTAGGCCAGGAAAATAGAAGCAGTAATAAAGCAAAAATCAAAAAGGGGAGGGGGGCTGGACTGGCTCTAATGAATCGCTTCGGTTTAAACACTTAATTTAAAGCTTAAAACGCTTGGTGAGTAACGATGGGGGTTATTTTAGAAGCAAAATATGCTTGAGTGGAGTATTAATAGTCTCCCCCCCACACACACACACACACACTCTTCTTCCTTCCAAGAGGTTCCCCAGGCCCCTGGGTACATCAGCAAACTGTCCTCCTACATGCTGGAGCGTGCAGCTGCAGCTCGGCCCCGGGCACACACCTACCCACAGTCACCATCGAATGCGCTTTACATTGACACAGATTAAAAACGAAGAAGGAGAGCAGGGACTTTCTGAACAGTCTCGGTGCTCCCTTTTGCAGGGGCCGTCAGCTGGCACATGGCAAACGCGGGACAGGGGCTGTTTGCCTTACTATAATCTGTAATTAGGGATCCCACACTCTCTGGCTAGCCCTTTGTGGCAAATGACAAATATTCCACAGCATCTCCCAACCCTGGAATCAACACATTTGCACCACGAGGGAGGAGGTGCGGGGACCTCTGGAGACGGGAGCTGGAGCTTGCTTTCAGGGGGGTGCTGGGTTTTTTTGAGGGGGTGGGGAGGGGTGCGGGAGGTCATTTAAATTATGACCCGTGCAGCTATTAACCCTTTGATTATCTCAGGGAGAAGCAGAAAGAGATGGAAATAAATGAGGCTTGTTATGTTTCTCCCCAAAGTTTCCATTGCGATTCTCCACCCACCCCGAGCTATAGTCGCGGCTATTCTTAATTTCTAACCAACGTGTCGTTTAAAAGCAAAGTTATTTGCTCGGCTCAGTCTGGGCTCTGCATACGTTACTGCTGCTGACTTTCTCTCCTCTGTCCGGGGTGGGGGTGGGGGGATCTCCCCCTAAAAAGGAACAAGAGGGACCTGTGAAAGGGATGCGGCAAGCGAGCGGATTTGTTAGTTTCCCGGGAACACTGGCTCATATTCTCCAGCACAGCTGTCAGGAGCAGGGCTGGCTCTCCCAGCGCGGTCTGACAGCGCCGAGTCCCCGACTCGCCCCCCGCGTTCTGGGCAGCACAGATCCTGCTGTTGGCCCGGCCTGGGAATCGCTTCTAATAAATCCCCAGGAACAGGGGCACGGGCGCGGGGGCTGTTTAGGGAAAAGAGAGAAAAGACACCGCTAGTTTGGGGGGGGGGGGAGCAGCAGTGAGGCGAGGGGGTAGCAGCTGAAGTCCTGTAGCAGTGCCGCTCTCCCATACGGCTGTGTGCAGTCATCCCTGCTCCAGTTAGTTATCGCTCTGTTTTATTAGGTCTTAAGCTCCCTCTTTTTGTCCTTCCTGGCTCTGCACCTCTCGGATCCCTTTGCTAGGAGGTTTGTGTGTATCTCCCCCTCCCCCCCGCACACACACCTTTTGGCTGCAGCATTTTTGATGCAAATCCCCAACCCAGGCAAAGTGAGCCCAAGGAAGGTGTAATCCGTATTAACCATGCACGCACGAAAGGCTGCAGCTTTGGCTGCTGCAGAAACACTGGGGGCACAGGCAAGGAAAAATCTGACATTTAGTAACACTTCCTTCTCTTACCTAGCTCCAGAAGGGGACCCAAGGTGAGGATTTATGCATTGTCGGGTTTTAGGAGGGGCTGAGGTGCGATCCTCAGCGAAAACAACGCTTGCTTTGCTAGATTTTGTCGTTGATTTTTGATCGGAAACTTTGTTCCCTTAAAAAAACCCACGTGCTGTAGAAAGAATGTTAACAACAGAAGATGTGTTGTTCTTTGGCAAGTGCGTCGTTACTAGCTCAGAGGGAAACATTTACTAATATCCTTGTACACCATTTATAAATAAATGACCAACAAAGCCAACAATAATAGCAGCAAAAATCACTGCTCCCCGGGGATCGCTTCCCCCCCCCCCCCTCCCCCCGTGGTTAGTGGCTAGGCAGTGTTATGAAGTTTAGGTCCAGGCGTGGTTTGCATTTGACTTTTCCCTATGTGGTGGCCATGCTTGTCAGTCTGGTTTGCTGGCGTATTGAAAGGCTAGCCAGTAACCGGTCAGAGCAGTGACTGCGTATTCCGAGTGAAATCCTGGCCCCACTGAAGTCCGTGGGAGTTTTGCTGTTGACTTATATCGGGACAGGATCACACTCTATGTTTCAGAACTGTATCTACACTCAGGCACTGTTGGCCTTTTTCCTTAGCCCAATACTGTATCATCCACATTTCCCCGGGCGTTAGCAAAGTGTGGGTTTCCTATGACAAGGTGTTGGTGTCTGCATAAAAAGGGAGAGTTGAAGATCAAATTAAGGAGAGTGGGAGGGATCCTTGCAAAGGGCTTAACCTTTAGAGCTTTGAAGGCAAAACAAGGCAATTCATTGGAAAGACATGTCTGTAAACAATGATAATTAGCCTTTTTCAAAATCATAATACTGATTAAAATCTCTGATTAATTATTTATTCATCACAGAACCTCTTTGCAGACCTGGGAATACTGATTGAAAACTAAGTGCCTCCTAGATTTTGTATTGCAAGTGGGAAAGAAGCATAAAAAGGGGCTAAGAGGGGCATGAAAGAGGAATCTAAGCAAACAGAATTATTTCAAGATCTGATACTTTCTTCTTCTTTTCCTGTCAGTAATAATCCCCCCCCCACACACACACACACACAATTTTGCTATTATGAAAGTGTTTCTTGTTCTGAGTGCAGGTGTTAGACTAAATTCAGTTGGTACTAAAATTGCAAACACACTTTCGCTCCTAGGAAAGCAATTGAAGAGGAACTTCTTTTAACTCCATAATAGCAGGTTAGGCAGTAAATGCACACTGATGGTCAACTAGCCAATTATGGTATAAATATCCCTTGTTTACAGAGAGGTGTTAAATGAGCCTTTAGAGTACAAAGGATCAGACTGTCTAAGCTACAATTTGTGTTTCATCCCATTATGTCTCCCCTAAAAAGGCCTGTGCCACTGTAGGTAATGTGCACACGGAACATGCTATTCTCTGTTGATTTTAGTTTGCTTTATTTCAATGCACACTCTTGTTTACTTTTTAAAATTTAAATAAATGTCAGCATTGTATAATTTCCATGTTAACAAAGCGGTGAGCAAAATCCCTTCTATGTTTATAAAATATTATTGTTTAATTCACATAGTTTAGGAATTCCAAATGTTGAGAATAGGAAGGAGGCCAAATACCATCTGTTTATAGCTATGATGCATCGTCATATGTGTACTTAAAAAAAAAAAAAAAAAAAAAAAAAAAAAGCTTGGTCCACCATGCCACTATTTTATTTGTTCAGAATATGGTGTGGAGTTAAAATCGCTGTCTGTCATTTGCAAGATTCTCTGGAGTAGTTTAAATTTAAACAGGAAGGGAGGAGAATTTACTCACTGGCTTTCTTTTTCTATCAAATTAATCAATGGATTATCGCTCCACCACAACCAGTGGAAATGCTAGTTGTGTCACTTTCACCCAGCCTTTAATATTCTTGAATTTTAATTTAGTCAGCTTTATAGATTCTGAAAAACAGCATGGGCAAGATTTTAAAAAGCGATTAACGACTTTGGATACCTCATTTTTTGGGTGTCAACTTTCATAGAGTGATATTCCATGATTTTAAGGCCAGAAGGAACCATTATGATAATCTAGTTTGACCTTCTGCACAGGCCAAAGAATCTCACCCAGTAATTTCTGCATCAAGATCATAGCTTCTGCTTGTGCTATATCATGTCTTTTATAAAGATAACCACTCTTGATTTAAAGATTTCAAGGGATGGAGAATCCACAATAGGTCTCTATAAGTTGTTCTAGCGGATAACTACCCTCACTGGTATAAATTTGCTCCTCATTTCTAATCTGAATTTATTTTGCTTCAGCTTCCAACCATTGGATCTCATGCCTTTTAGATTAAAGGACTGTCTACTATCCAGAAATTCAAGCCACCTTGAAAGGCTCTGATTTTCTACAAGTGCTTGACTCCCACCCTCTGAAAGCCAGGCCCCTGTAGGATGGCTCAAGTTGGGCTCCCAAAATCACTGGTTACTTTTGAAATTGAAGTACAATATGAAACAAAATATGCACTCATAAGGCAGGGAAAGTATGCTAGTTAATAATTAAGTATGCTACCAATTATATTGCAAAAATACCTGTGAATATTAGTGGGTTTAGAACTCCAAGTTAAACCCCTGTTAATTGAATTGTCCGTAACTAACATTCTAAATAAAAGGTAGTGTGTATACTTAACAACAAAGGGAGTATCCCTGAGTTAAGTAGATAAGAAGATTTTTGTTCCAAACCCCAATTAGTTAGTACGTCAAGCCTTATAGATGTCTTCGTACCTTTAAGAGCTGGAGAATCCCTAATAAATGTACTTAAACTTCCTAGTAAGGGCCAGTGTGGTGAATGCAGAGATTAGTGTTAGCATTACTGTGCTTTCTCAGTGCATCACAGCTGCACTTGATCCTGCTAGTGATAATGATGCTTGGAATTACTGAGGTGTCTGGATGTCACATATGTAGTCCTTTCCCCAAGGATGAGGAATAATAGCTGCACTCAGGTGGTATGGGGAGGGTAAGAACAGATTTGCAGTTGTGTCTGTGTCTGGTGCATGGTGACTCTCAGTTGTGCCGATTTATTAAATAGAAAGGTAGATTCAGAACCAGGGCTACATCTTCCTAGCTCCTGCAGCAGGGGCAGTTGTACTAGGTTTGTAAAGGGAGAGATGTACAGGTGGGGGGGAAATACTATAGTGCTGTTCCAGGATTGACAGAATACAGCATCAAACATTTTGTGGTCAAATTCTTAGTAATTTTCATAATACCACATTTCAGGAGACTGTACGCTGTGCTAAAATGCCTATAACTCTGTTGTTTGAACTTCTTAGTTTCTACTGTTACATTTAAATTACAGCATCTTGAATTATTTAGCTACACCCAGTTTAAAAAGTTAAAGCTTCTTTTGCTACGGTGCACAGTACTGTGCTGCTGTTTCTTATAGCTGATCGTGAGACTTCAAAAATCCTCTCCCTTATCATTGTGTCTCCGCCAAAAATCAGTCGCTTAGGGTCTCATTCTAGTAAGGCTGATTTTCCTGTTAATTACAAAGAGGAAATGCACAAAGCACCATTCTTAATTAACCACGGGTCCATGGCAAAACAGTATCCATCAGTATAGGTTTTTTGGTACATAACAGAGAATATGACTTGCTCATGCTGGCACATGTAAGTGCAAACACGAGTGGAAAACTAAGACAAAGGGCAATTTCTGACCTGAAAGTTTGCACCAATTCATAAATGTGAAGCTTATATAGTCCCAGCATGGACTTATACAGTCCCAGCTGACATTCCAGCTTCAGATATGCGGGCATGCATCCCTGTGTTTTACTGGTATTCCATGGCTTGTTATCCCATGTTTCCGAAGCTGTGACAGCTATCAAGACTGACCAATGATAAGGTGGGGTATCTGTCCAGGAGGAATTAGATGGAACCCCTTTATTTATGTATCATTTCATTTTTACATGATGGAGTAGTTTTATGAGATACACTGACAGAAACCGTTTTCTAAAGTTGGTAAATCCCATGTTCATTCCAGACTTGTTTCCATGCAGTTCTTGTACATTAGATCACATGGCCAGTGGAGAGGGAATTGTATTTGGAATCTCCCGCAAGTACACAGATAAATTCTGCCCAGATGATGGTGGGTGAGCATATGCTTTTGATACTACACTACAGTTAATTTAAAGTAGCATCCAAAGTATATGCTCACCCACCCACCCATCATTACACGTAACCTGCACATCAGTTTTGTCCTGCACAAGAGGCATGTGGGGAAATATGTATACATTTATTATTTTCAAATAGAACATTTATAGTGTGGTCCGGAGGCAGATATCCATTAACTTTGGGGGTCCCCAACCCAGGGAAGGCCATGGCCCCTGGCTGGGCAATTAGCCAACTTAGCTAAAGGGAAGATTAGCCTACTGCACTAGGCTAAAATGAAAAAAAAAGTGAAGGCATCTTCAGTTGAAGGGCAGTCTCATGTCCCTGACTGAATATTTCCTAGGAAACTTTGAACTGTGGCCCATGGTTATGGTATCTCATTCTGCCAATGTCAGATGCCGTTGTCTTGAGTCTCAGTGAAATATTATACAGTGTGGGAGAGAGACTGTTGTTATTGTTATTTTATTATTATGTAGCTGTAATTCCAGTAATGCTTGCAATGTGCTAAGCACTATACAAACATATAGTACCATAACCTTTCATGATGCTTTACAGAGGTTAAGAGAGGCAAGGCATCTACTTTAAAGAGATTACCATCTGTATTTGGTGAATATGAAATATGAAAAGGATAGGCAAAGGAAAAGGTCTAAGGAAAATCAGGATGGGATAACGCTAAGATTGTGAGCTTGAGTGATAGGGAGGAATCTGGAATGATGGAGTTCTGTTTTGGAAGCAAGATGAGCAAATGAGGTTTTGCTATGTTCAGTGTAAGGAAATGGCAGGACAGCCATGAGGAGATATCGGAGCTAAGAAGAGCTGCAAGCTAGACAAGGGAGGGTTACTGATGTCAAATGGCTATGTACTGTAATTCACTATTTGTCTGGCCAGTTGTCAGTAACTCTGAGAAGAAACTTCTCCCATGTGGAGGAAGAGAGGCATGATGCAAGCTAACCAAGTGCCCAGGTAGGGTGAAATCCCAGATTCTAGCCCTGAGAAGGATTAGTGACTAGATAGCTACATAGACTTTGCCTACACTTTTGGTGGCATGTACAGTACATGTAACTACCCACCGCAGTGGAAGGCAGACTACGTGCACACTCACTAGGGAGAGTAGCTACAAGTGGCAATACAAGGCATGCAGGGAGGAGGCAGTGGGACTCTATGCTGCTAAACACAGCAGTGTAGATGTGGAAGGCACTGCTTGGGCACGTAGAGAGCAATGTAGGGTATAAACCCTAGGATTCAGGCATGTAGCGCATCCTACTCTACTCATCTAAGCAGTGCCTCACCATCTGCACTGCTGTTTATTCCTGTGCAAGTCTGTACTCTGCATGTCACCATAAGAGTAGACCTACCCAATAATGCAATCTGTCATTTGATCTGTATTCCTCCTTGGGCCTCAGCACCTGTAGAGTCTTGCCAGGTAATGAAGCTCTAGTGGGCTTGGTGCTTCAGAAATGTTAGCACCCAGGACTGAGGCCTTAGACCGAGCAAATATGCATTATAGCATGGAAAGATCCTTTCAATTTTTCGACATGGTACCCTGGTTATGGCTATACTATGTCAGAACAGAGTCAGACAAAACTAGTGAGAATTAAAGATGACGTATTCAATGAGATAAGATAAAAACATAGCCCTAAATACATCACGTTAACTTCTAATGGCAAAGCGCCTGATCCTGCTCAGGGCTGAGCACCCACATCTCCCACTGCCTTAACTGGGCATGGGGGGGTGAGGTCATCCAGTACCTTGTAGGCTCATGGACATTTAACTATACTGTCATTTGGACTTTAAGTGAAAGGAGGAAGGTTAATAAGCTTACTCTAGCATTTACAGAGATTTGAGGGCAGCTGACCTCTGACCAGCAGAGACCCAAGCTAGTTTAAGAATCTGCCTCTGAGAAAGCACCCAAGACTGGAGTATCAGAGTGAGCCCCATGCTCTCTGGCACATCACCTTTAATGGATGCTGTAGAAATGCTGGTAACAAAGAATTCATTTCTTTTGTTTCCATCTCCAGTTTTATAAAGGTCTAGGGTTGACAAACAAAACTCCCTTCTGCAAGACAAGTGGCCAGGAAAAAGCCTCAAAGTGGGAATTGTTGAAAATGTAAAGTCTTAACCTAAAATACATAATTTTCCAATTTGTTTGCATTTAAGAGACAAATAAAGGAAGCTGGAGTTTCATGTCTCTGTTCTGGAATATATTCTTTTTCCATCAGGTTTTCAGTGCTGTCCTGTGAAAATCCTAAGATCAGCAAAACTCCTCATGTTGAAGTGTTTAGCTAACAGAACACACTGTATCAAACCCCAAAGATTTATATACAGATTACTTTCCACATTTCACATAGTGCAATTCTTTGGAAAAATTTGGATAACAGTGGTGTGTCAATGCTATTAATAGACACGTCTAGCACCAAAGTGTGTAATATGATGAACAGCGTTGGCAGCAACCACATACAGTGTGATCATATTATAATACTGTTTGATGCACTAGTATCTTTGATCAGTTACAAGTGATGAGTATCATATCACATCAAACAATATGATACACTCTCATTGTATGGAATTATGGCTGCTGTCAATCAGCATATGGCCTACTCCTTAAAGTACTACCTTTGGGGAATGGAATAAAATGATAGCTACACATGCATTAATAAATAAGGTGTTGCATAAATTTCATACAGACCTGTTGAGATTTTGTTTTTCTTTGATAGCTATAACCATTTTTTTTTCATTTTAAACACTAACATGGCCAAGAGTTTACACGGTTTATGTGAATGGCAAAGAAGGGCTCTGTATCCTTTTGAACAGTATTTGCAAACCTTCTGACAAAAATGTATTACTTTAAATTATGCATTGTACTTTGGGGTTAGCAACCTCAGTAAATATCCACCTAATTTCTTTTTGCTGTGGCTTCAGAGCATCTCTTATTCTAGTTTCTTGTTGCCCTCAGGAGGAGGAAGGTCTGCTTATTAAAAGTACATATGTTTAGTCTTCCAGTTTGGGGCACCTCATCTGATTACCCCTATTTGGACTTTGGGAGGGGTACTTCAAACTACACTCTCTTCTTTGTGGTTGATGGGTTCATATTGATGGAGGGGCGAATACCCCTTTGAGATAAAAGATATATTTGTAAATAATAGGATGGGTGTGGTTTAGGTCATTGCACATTTTAGTACCAGTTTCATACCTAGGCTGGTATAACACTGACACTACACTTAATAGAATGAAGATGCAAGTAAAGTATGTGAACTTTCTAAATCACACTAGCTTCAGCCTATCTGAAAACGGAAGGAAAATTACTGACTAGATATTCATAATTTTAAAAAGTACTGAAACATTTTTCTTCAAACTATTATTTGTACTTAATTGGAACAACCTGTACTCTCAGGCACCCTTTACATTTGAGCATTTTAAGAGGAATTTACACACCTCTAGAGTCATCCATCTGAAAACTCCAAAATGCTTTTCAAATATTAAGTATGTCTCATAATTACTTACTTTGCTGGGGCTATCATTATCACCATTTTACAGATGGGAGTAGAATCCAGATCTCCTGACTCCCAGTGATGTACTTTTTCCACTGGGTCATTCTTCCACCCATTTAGTCCTAAGCTTTTGCTAGAGTAATGGCATTATCCCTAGTACTGTGGCCAAAATGGTGATTACATTTAGCTTATCTATGGGCCGGTCTACACTCGGGGTGGGGAGGTGATTGATCTATGTTACGCAACTTCAGCAATGTGAATAACATAGCTGAAGACAACGTACTTAGACCTACTCTCCACGGTGTCTTCACTGCGGTGAATCGACTGCTGCTGCTCCCCTGTCGACTCCACCTGCGCCTCTCGCGGTGGTGGAGTACAGGAGTCGACGGGAGAGTGCTTGGGGTCTATTTATCACATCTAGACTAGACGTGATAAATCGACCCCCGCTGGATCGATCACTGCCCACCGATCCGATGGGTAGTGTAGACATACCCTATGTTTCCCTTGCAGACTCATTTGGATATGGTATTCTTCATTGCCTAACAGATGCTAACGTGCAATATTGCTGTTAAAAGTGGTGGCACTTAAGCAGAGGGCAAAGTGATTCCTGTGTATGTAGAGTATTAAATTCTTTGGCTCTTTGGGATAAAAGATGCCAGATGTGAGGTATTCTTCTCACTTATTAACATCATACCCAATATTCTTGGTTATAAAAATATTACTGAACTACATCCTGTTATGTGCAATTGTTGTACAGTAATTACGGGGTTAGCTGCATTAGGTGATATCGAGGGAGTAAGCATGGATCTCATTCCTCCTAATATATGTTAAGTGAGGTGCCCATGGTCAGCTTTCTTTAACTTAAATGTCAGACTTTTGCGTGATTTTATTATAAAGAAAACTGTCAAAAATTCACTTTGAGCATTTACACCCACTTTTAGGGTGTGCAACCCCTCTTCTGTAGCTGCATAACTTACCAAACTTTGGGATGGATGTCATTTCTTGAATGGCAAAACACCACTTCTAGCTAACTAAGTCCTTATATTACCCCATTGCTGTATACAAATGCTAACAAATTCATCCTCACAGCACTCCTGTATGGTAGGGAAGCATTATTAACACCACTTTACAGACAGGAAACTGAGATGCAGAGTGACTAACACCCTGATTCTGATACCCTCTGTGGGACTTCTTTTGGGGTAAGGTGCTACTTACAGGGAGAGAGGGTGTCAGAATGCGGCTCTAAGTGACTTGCCCAAGGTCCCAGGGAGTCTGTGCCATAGCTCTGAATGCAATCCAGCTCTCTTGAGCCCTAGTGCAGTGCTTTAACCACGAGGCCATCCTGCATAAATTGCATGGATTACACAATTTACTATGCCCTTTCCTGTGTAAACTGAGCACAAATCTGAAATGCTTGTGCAAATGACATCCAACGTCAAGCTTTTCAATGCATAGCTACCTCTCTCTTGGTGCTAGGGACCTCAATGAGTTAAAACTGGAAGAGCTGCTCAGGAAGGGGTCAGTTAATAATCTATATCTAAATCCCAGTCCCAGATTTTCTTTTTGAAACATGCTGCACAACTAACACTTTGACATTTTGGCAATATGATGGGGAAAAAAAGCTGTGCCAGCTGACTGATGAGCACCCATCCTTTTTAATTAATTGGGTTGAAAAATGTCTTGTGTCAGTTTGAATTTAGGAGCTCATTCAGCTGTGTTTTTGTAGGATAAATATATAGAGATATATTTAACTGTATATTTGAACAACCCAGCATGAAACTCAATAAATAATAAAAATATGTTTATATTAAAAATATATATACATAACATTTCTCACATATATATGGTGGTTAAAGATATATAAAGTAAAGTATAATATATAAAGCTCTGTTGTACTGTTCATATGATTTATAAACACATAGGCTATAACACACACACAGACACACACACACACACACATGCCTGTATAGATGTGCTTTCTAGTTTTTAGCAGAGAAATATATCTGGATTGTTCTTTAAATTCAATGAATTTATTTGTCTGCCTTCTCGTAATAGAATCAGTTTTGATATACCCTTTGTTCGTGCCGTTATAGGCTTCAATCTGAGGGTTCTTTGTATTAACTTTTTTAAGTTACATTACAAAGAGGTTTTAAGATTTCCCAACAGGCTTTTATTTAACCAGGGCTTTTGATCTCAAACCTGCTGGGGCCTAGTGAAATCCTTACCAATTCTCCAGTAACTCCTCACTATTGGAATTTGAAAAGACCCACCTGAAGGATTTAACTCGCTGTATGGCTTCAGCCATCCTTTAGATTGTTCTATTCATGCAGACAGTGAGGGGGTCTAGGGCACCCTTTGTGATCCTCTAAGTAGCCTAAGGTGCCCTTTGCATAAGTTGTACTCCTGAGGAAATAAAAATCAGGAGGACACAAACCTATATACCTTATTTCCTGCTATCTTTACTTAAAGAAGGAGCACAGGGGGTCTGTTTAACATCCTTTGCTACCTAAATACCTTTTGGACATGGGAACTCAATGAAAGAACTTTCATTGCATCCATTACCCTACTGCGGTGCATAGCAAATTAGATTTAAAAGGGTACTTTTTCCCTTACAGCTATTTCTATCATTTTCTTTAAAATTTCAATTTAGTGTCTAGTGACAGAATATTCCATAATGTACTTTAGAACTGTATAACACCAATTATGCTAACTGAGAACATTATTTCAAAAGAATTAGAGATATATTAAGTTATAGACAAACCATTGGGAAAAAGGTCAGGTTAGAAGAAGGGGGAAAAAAGAAGCTATGTGATAATGCTTAAAGCAGTGACATGAAATGAATGCTCTTTTTTTTTTAAAAATCCCTACATTTTGCATAATGCATACTGAGGAAATTTCTCTTCTTACTTTGTCTTCATTATTTAGGAGGGAGTATCCATGTTGCCTTGTTATTTTACATCTAAAGTCTCTCTGTGTAAGACCCACTGTGGAGTCTAACAGTTGTGCAGAAACATTATTTCCTCTAGCTTTGAGATATAGCATAACATAAATACATGAAAGGCTCCTGTCTTTTTTTTATCTATAGTTTGTTACCTGATAGTCAGTATGCAGGCAAAAGACCTGCACAATTGTGAAAGAGTATAATAAAACAACACTGCATTTTTGGGTTACCTATTTTTATTAATTTCTGTAATGCATACTATATGACTGTTATTTGTATTCTGCATCAATCTTCCAAGGTATTATAGAACAGATGAAGCATTCCCCTATTTAAAGCTTTATCTTTTATATTTCAGCTTGCTGTTAATGTTAAATCTCTCCAAATGATGATGCAACAAATCCTAAACCTACCTTCTCTTTCAGCTCCTCTTCTGTTTTTCTGAATTTCGAAGTATTAGACATTCAAGCCACCCGGGTTATGTAGATTTGATCTAGAGGGTATTTTATTTAGATGAATAAAATATCTTCTCTCTCATTTTTGGTTTTGTTTTGTTTTAAACTACACATTGCCCCCAACCCCCCAACTAGTTTAAAACATTTGCTAGAACTGTGCAAAGTTCGGCTGTTTTGATTTGCAGGTATTTCTGGCAAATCTTGTTTTGTTTGCTTGAGGGCCCATGGGATCCAATCTCCATGAATTTTGAATGATCTAAAACTTCAGAGTTAAATTCAGCTAAAACTGGCTTCCATAAATCATCCACGGCCCGGCTGAAATTCAGTCTAGACCTTGTCTACACTTGGGATTTGCCAGGTACAGCCACCAAAGTGGCTGCATCATGCAAACATTAGTGTAGAAGGGAAAGCTTCTGTCTGAACCAGTGAAGCTCATCTGAACTAAAATAGCAACTTTGCTTGAATACATTCAGGGTTTGCTTTGGTGCAGTTATACTGGTGACTGGCTACCCATGGCTGGAATTGGAACAAATCCTCTGTACAGATAAGACCTAAAACTCAGCAGCCATTAACAGCTCTTGCCTGGGAGTTAGGTTTGTAAAGGACTTGCAAGCAGGTAAGTGTTGCTTTCACAGCTCTAGTATTCTCTAGCTTTGTGTTAGGATCTAGCTTTCACAAAACATTTAGGGCTCCCAGTGGATATTTCTCCTAATTTACACAGGCAGCTTCAAGAGGAATTACATAGAAAGGTAGAAATAGAAACACTCATGTTTTTCTTTAATAATCTATTGAAATTAAAACCAAATGTGTGCAATGTGATACTGCCACTATCCATAACACCCAGTCCTATATCCTAGTATCTATATGCAGAACGGATACAAAAATTAATTTGAAAATGGCCTTTCAATTAAAGAGTAAATTTCATGAAAAAGTCCATTTTTGGTTAAAAATAGGTGTTTATTAAAAAACCAAAAATTTGAATACTGAAAAACTCTGTTTAAAATGGATTCCTCTCCCCTCCCCCAGTTTTTTGGGGGGTTCTCACAAGCATCTGAAAAAAGAAAAGAAAATTTTCAACAAAACCCTCAAATTTTTATCAATAATTTTCGCAGTGGACAAGAATTCCAGTTAGCTCTACCCATGAGCTATGGTGATACTGAACTAAAGATAAAAGAACAGGAGTACAGGCTACAGACTAACACGGCTGCTACTCTGAAACCTGTACTAAGGATGTTATTAATTGGACTTGCACCACCAGACTTGAATTGTGTCCAATCTTGTGTACAAACGTGGAGACCTCAGACTCAATGTTTCAAATTGAACTCATTATTCAGAGAGATGTAAGTCACAAACCCCAGATCCTTATTCTAACTTTTTCAGGCAGGGGTGTGTGAAGTGGACTGAGGTTTCAATAGGGACTCATCTCTGAATAGTACTAAAAAGACCAACTAAAAATGTAAAGCAGGGTGGGGAGGGAGTAATTATTTATCTTTACACCCTTATATCATGATTGCATATATGTGTGTCTGTGTGTGCGCGCGCGTGTGTTGGGGGTGGGGTGAGGTGGGGACGCACACACACAATGTAAAAAGGCTCTTATTCCCAAGACTTTTATTCACAATATACATCCCGAAAAATCCTCCAGAAGTGCTCTATTTACATATCTTGAGAAGAGAAGAATACTTCCTTGGCTCAAATATGCCCTTCTCAGTACATGGTATTCATTGCTGTATAATCTTAGAACATTACCAAAGGCCTGAACCTGATTTTCCATACACACAATGACACCTTACTTTAGCCAAAGACACAATCTCGTGGTCTGAGTATACAGCTGGGAGCCACGAACTCTTGAAGGCTATTCCCAGTTCTGATACTGCCTCCTGCTGTGACCTATGGTAAGTAACTTAACCTGTTGTCCTCAGTATCCCCAATAAAATGGGAGGCCTTAATACTTCTCTAGTGGGATAACAGTGCTTAATACTTACCTAATTGGATGATAATACTTACCTACATACCTCACAGGGGTGTTGTAAGGATTAATTAGTTAATGTTTGTAAAGTGCTTTGGAGATGGAAAGCGGCACATAGTGTAAGTGCTAAGTGTTATTACCAGAGGACAGCATCAAGACCTTAAAATGGATAATGACAGAATAAGAGATTAGAAATATTTTAAAATAAGGTATGATTGTTCAAGTCAACAGGAGAGTGTGGAATTACTTTTCAGTGGTGGTTTAAAAAAAAAAGTTGGGAAACAGAAGGGAGTGGGAAATATTCTGAAGTTTTTTTATAGGTGTCCGGACCTAATTGCCTGTTATGTGTCATTTGATAAGTTACAAGGAAACTCTTCTGAATTTTTTAACCTATTCTCATATAGTTTACTTTGATCTCAGTGGCCAAATTGTATTTCTAAACACTAAAATTTCTATTTAAATCTGAATAAATACATTAAAAAATCTCTAGAAAATATAAAGCCAGCATTATGGGCATGACTCTCCTTTCACTTCTAATTGGGTAAATGAGGAATAACTGCACTGAAGTTAATGGAGCTACATCAGTGTAAAACTGCTGTAAATAACAGCAGAATCAGTTGAGTCCCATATTTGTATGGGGTCTAAAATACCACTCTGGCAGCTGGATTTTTTAAAATGCTGCATAAAATATATTAAACTTAGCATTTTTTATTATGATACACACAAATCATCATGCTTTGTATTGGATATTGTTTGTGGAATGGTGATTCATAAAGAGGTCTATTAATACAAAGGTCTGATATATCATATACAGTATTTTTGCTTTCACATAAGCAAACTTTGTAAGATTTTTGGCTTTAATTTCTTTGTTCCTTAATGTGAATTTTTAGTCCAAGAAATCAACTTTATAGATATCAAAGCACACGTTTTTATATTTTTGCCATTGCAAATATTCAGATCTTTTACCCTCTGACGTTAGAGAGAATTCCCACAAATTCCTGAAATCTGTTAAAATGCAAGGCAAAGTGCTTAAACTGGCATGTTGTACATTGGCTGGGTCCTGTTAAAAAGGCACTGAGTTTTCATTCAGGATCTGTGCAAGAAATTTGATATACTGCTGGGCTAAGCATCAGGATTTGTTTGGCTCTAGGACCAGTTCTTACATTTCTACATCAAGCAAACACAAGAATGGATAACATTTAAAATAAAACCTACCTCCAAAGTCTTGCTTATAGATATCATGTTATTTTGGAATGTAATAGAGAACATTCCTTGTTATCAAGGGCGAGTCAAGGAAAATGGCATGTAGGAGAGCAAGGCAGTCAAACAGAAAACTTGACCCAACACCAAACTCATTGTCAGTTTCACAGCTGCCATAATGACCAATGAGACCTTTGGGGAAGCTAGCCAGGAAGTCAGGTGCTGCTGCTGGAAAGAATATGTTCCAGATTAATTGTCATTCAGCCCTTCAGCTGCTCTGCAAACCCAATGTGGGCCCATGGGTGTTGGATACAGTTTTGGACCACAGGAGGAGGGTGAAGTGAAGTATGACTGACATTGTCATCAGCAAGATTTAAAGTTGCTGTCAAGTCAGTCAAGTTAGTGCTGATAATATATTTTGTATGACTATAATAAATAGCTACTGCTTTGCAGTTGGACTGTTTATGAGGGGAACTGGAGGCAAAGGGGGTGGCTTTTTTGATAATTAGCTGCATATAGGCAAGCATAATTTACACACTTGCATATTTTGAAGTACAGTACTTTGCTAACCCCTTGATGATCAGTGTTAACATTTCCCAGGACAGAATATATTGCCAAAAATGAAGAGGACAGCGATTTCCAGCATCTAGAGCTCTAAGGGTTAACCTGGTGATGGGAGGCAAAGGAAAGTGTGAAATTCAACGTATAGGGCTCAATTTATCAGGTTAACTAGCACAGCAGTAAGTGCACCTGGGGCTGGGCAAAGGTGGCCTTATTACACCTGGCTGTCCTCTTCACCAGTCCTGGGACTGCTCAGGAGATGGATTGGATCCCAGCACAACTTGGAGATGTCTCAAGGTTGCTCTGAATTGAACTGACTTGTAATGGTGTGTTCCAGCTACGCCCCCTCCCACTCCTGATATAGCCGTTCATGTCTCCTTCACTGGATCCATGAGGGCACCTTGCAGTCAGATGCACAAACTTTACATCAACCAGTGATTCCCTTCCACCAGTGCCACACACTTGTCTGGGAGTGTAGTGTGAGGATCTGGCCAGCAAGTGGTTATTTTGGAGCAAATGGGAATAATATCTGTTTGGTGGGGACTGTTGTAGCCAGACCCAGGAACTAGAATGGAAGCTGGCTGGGGAAACTGGTCCTGGGGATAGTAGGAAGATTAAGCAGCGGGGAGAGCAGAATGTTTGTTCAGAGGACAGTAGGAAAGTTTGGCAGCTAGAAGGAAAAGTTGAGTATTTGAGGGGTGTTGTGAGAGGGTTTAGCAGCTCTAAAGAGGCTTTGTGAATTGATCAGATGAGCTAGTGGGAGCGGCAGAGCAATGGAGAGGACTTGTGGCAATGTTGGGCTGCTGGAGGGAAACTGGGGAGTGTGTTGGGGCAGGATTTGGCATCTGGAATGGCTGCAGTTTGGATCCAGAAGCTTATTGAAGAAAGGTCTGTTTGACAGATTGCTGAGAAGGGCAGTACCACTCAGAATGGGTGTTAGGCAGTTAGGTCATGCTTTGGATCAGGGCCCTTATCGTGGTAAGGGCTGCTCATAGTGAGTATATTTGTATACAGATTCTCTGTGCAGTTTTCTAAGGGTTAAGAGGCTGAATGACAACCTTCATTCTGAAAGTTCCTGGTGTAGTTGTGTTAAATCTGACCTTTAATTTAATTTTAACCCCATCAACTTCCCTTGATATACCACTTCTGTACTCCTCAGACCTGCTATGAAGAAGGGGAATTTTTACAGGTCTGCCATTGACATCAACGTGGCATCTGCTGAGACACTGCAATGACTTTCTCTATACAACTGCATTTTCTGGGCTCCTTTCAGTAAGAATTCTTTAGCATGCTAATTGGGTCAAAAAGTGTAGCTAGTAATGTGCACTATTCTTACTATGGAATATCTTGGCTACTGAGTGAAATCATACCAGCTCCTGGGTGCCATCCCATTGCTAATCTTATATTGGGATTCAGCCCAGTTCGAGTACTTGAATTAGAGAAAAGAGGAAGGATGGTGGAATGGTTAGGGCAGTAGCTTAGGCTTTGAGAGACCTGGCTTCAAGTTATGCTCTGCCACACACCTCCTGTGTGACCTTGGGCAAGTCAGTTAGCCTCAATATGCCTCAGTTCCTCATCTGTCTACCAGGGTTAATAGCCCTGTTCTACCTCACAGGGGTGTTGTGAGGATAGACATTAAAGATTATTAATTGTGCAGAAACTATGATGATGAGGGCCACATAACTATCCCAAATAGAAGCAATACATTAACATGGAAGGTGGGCTCAAATCCTAGATTGTGGGTGTCATTCTTGTTCCCATCACAGAAGCTGTTTGGTATTTGTTTCTGGAGCATTCACACTGTGTTAAGCATTGCCAGAAGAGACAGTCATGTCTTCTACTCAGAGGCGCTTACAATCTAAAATCAGACAAGAGACAAATAGAAATAGATGATCGGATGTGTTGTGACTGGGAGCCATTGGTCTGGCAGAGCTGTATAGCGAAGCTTGCAGGGTAGTTACCTGCACTGAGCCTGACTCCTCACAATGCCATTAGTCTCACATTTTAATAAGTATTAAGTTAAATCTGAATTTCTATTTAAAAAGAAACAATGGGATGTGTTGACACAGGTCTGCAACAATCCCTTCTTAAAAATAAGACAATGTTTACTAAACTGGAAAGATTATCTGACTTGCCCAAGATCATACAGGGAGTCTGTGGCAGAGACAGGAATTGAATCCCAATCTTCTGAGTGGCAGTACAATACCTTACCTACAAGATCATATTTCTTCTTGTTTTAGCCTTAGCCGAACCAGTTAGAGACAAGCTTGCCTCTGAGCTGTGAGGTGTTTGCACCCTTGCTTATTGAATGTGGATTTCCTTCTGATCCTTTTGTAGTAATGTGGAAGCACGAAGCATAAGGGTGAAGTTTCCTAGTTAGATCTTCAGAAAATAGTTTTCCATTAACCATTACTTTGCATTTTCCCTTTCTTACCAAACAACTAAGTTTAAACAGTAAGCTCCTGCAGTGAAGGACACCTGTATTTGCTGGTCCCATTATGTGGCTATACTGAAAAAGCTTTACAGCTGTCTAAATTAGCATAATTAAATCCACATCTATTAAAAAACCTCAATCACCTCTTTCCCCTTCACATGCAGATAGTGGCATTTGTCTAAGGTGCTAAGTAACAAAGGAACTTTTTAACAGTTGAAGACCTGGCTGAAAGGAAGAGTAATAGGATTTGTATATTGTCCCATGGTTCACCTTAACACTAGTGGAAATGATTAGTGGTAGCTGTTCTGCCTTAAGAAGTATGGCTGCATTTTGCATTTCAATTATGCTAGTACACAGGGCCGTGCAATAGAGATGTGCATTTTACAACGTGCCCCTGCTTCTATTGCTTCTTTAGCCCCCATTAATGGGGGTAAACAAAGCCTGGCATTCCGATTTGGTCTCTTCCCCACCCATTTCTTTTTGTTTTGTTTTATGCGGGGAAGCCCCAGTGACACCAGGATAGCAACAAGGCTGCACTGTGTGGTGCTAGCAGAGAGAATTCCTCCAGATGAAAACTGACATGGGGTTCAGGGGTTAATTTCTGGAACAGGCGCATTTGCATACAAATGAAAAATGATGGAATTTCTGTTCTCCTAAATTTTCAATGTCATCAGCATCAAACAGCAGTCAGTGCTCCCTTGCTGTTTGAAGAATATTCATTACTTTAGAAGAAGGGGCACCTTGTTTGGTATTAATCTCCTCTGCAGGTCAATGGCTTAATTTGCTAAACTTCATCTGAAGTGCCATTCACTTCCTGAGTTCTCTGCTATTCTTTGTTATTTTTCAGAACGTGTTCTTAATACATTTTTATGTGTAAAAGGATACACACATCTCCAGCAAAACAGAGAGAGGGAGAGAGAATGACTTTTTTTTTTTAAGATTTGCTTTCATTGAATTCCTAAACCACTTGGCACCCTCCTGTGTCAGTTGTACCATATTTTGGTGTGTGTTTGTTTCACAATTCATAAACATTTTTCAACAAAATTGCTTACTTTAATGGGAAAACAAACATTTTTCTTTCAAAACTGATGGATAAAAGGATATCTGTTTTCTTGTGCAACAAGGTTACAGGGTGTCAGGCTTCTAACAAAAGGTAACAAGTGACAAAGTGATTAATCTCCTAAAGAAAACCATAATATTCTTTTAGTCCTTTCTTCTGGAAATTCTCATCTAAAAATGCAGTGACTGAGGATGTACTTAGGAAAATAAAGTGCCATCTCTTACTTCCCTATCGTCCTCTATGGCTGTCTGTAAGGGCCCTGAGAATCCCATTTCCCCGTTTTTTTGCCCTTCATGGCTCTCTTCGTTCTGTCTGAATAGGATTATATGGGACTGTCTTCAGAGCTTGCTAGTGTTACTTCTTAATTGGCCTGGTATTCTTGGGCAGTGATTCTCAAACTGTGGTCTGTGGAACCCTGGTAGTCCACGGAGAACTCAGTGGTCACTTGGTGCTGGCTCTCCTCATTTTCAGCTACTAAAATACATTAGAAGACACCTAAAATACATTAAATTCTTTCCTAGTATTATTTTCTCATGGAAGAAATTGCTGCTATAGCCATGGAGGTGACATGCGATTCCAAACAGAAGGGGAGATGGTTCATGAGATCATGAAAAAGTCTGAGAACCTCTGCTTTGGAACTCTTCTTCAAAATGTTGAGTATGTTGCCTCAGTAGCACCCCCGCCTTCTGCTGGTGTAATAGAAAAGGACCATGACTGGATCTCCGTTATTACCAAGAACACTAAAACAACAGCATCTCACCAGAGGAGCCCCAAAGGTGCTATTTGAAGTAAAAGACAGTTTTAAGACAGATTTGCTCCTGAATTCTTAGGGATACAACATGCGGATTAATAGAATGCCATGAAGAAAAATGGTAGGGATTCCACCCTTCCCAATCCTGTCCTGGATCTTGAACATTCTATGCTCAGTGCACGTAGGGTGTGTCTTTGCACAGGGGCTCGGTGTTATTCAGTGCCATTCACTCCTCAGGATAGGAAGGAACTTTAAGGCTCTAGTACTCTGGCGTTCTACTCTAACTTTAGACTTTGCATATAATGTTTATAACAAAAGCTCTAGTTAAGGACTTTCATTATAACCCCTTACTTTCACATGCTCATAGCTAGCTGAAAATTTCTGGCTGGAATTTTTCATTTGTTCCCAGTCTCAACGTGAAAGTTTTTGGAAACTGTTTTTTCAGTTGTAGAAAGGTGAAAACACCCAACACTTTACCGGTTTCAAGTCAATATGTAATGCTTTTTTGCTCACACACAATCCACAAATAGCAAAATTCACTCTTGGGTTAGTCCCCCTGCCCCAATCATGCTTTCATTATTTATCCACAGTGGAAAAGCTTCAACAGATTGAGAGTAAGAGAGCCTACATCAGACTATCCAGTGCCCAGTGGTTAGAACACTCCCCTGAGAGGACAAGAACCAGGGCAGAGAGGGGGAAATAGAATGTGGGTTTCGCACATCCCAGGTGAGTGCTCTGACCACTGGGCTAAAAGTTATAAGGTGATCATTGGTCCCATCTCTTCTGGCCAGATTGTGAACGGAAACAGACGCATTAGGCATCCTCTAAGCCGGTGGTGGGCAACCTGCGGCCAGTCAGGGTAATCTGCTGGTGGGCCGCGAGACAGTTTGTTTACCTTGACCGTCAACACACACGGCCCCCCGCAGCTCCCAGTGGCCACGGTTCACCGTTCCCAGCCAATGGGAGCTATGGAAAGCGGCGGCTAGCACATCCCTATGGCTCGTGGCTTCCCGCAGCTCTCATTGACCGGGAATGGCGAACCGTGGCCACTGGGAGCTGCGGGTGGCCGTGCCTGCGGATGGTCAAGGTAAACAAACTGTCTCACGGCCCGCCAGCAGATTACCCTGACTGGCCGCAAGTTGCCCACCACTGCTCTAAGCCCACACACTGGATTAGGCCCCATATGCAACATAGGTGGCCAAATGTCTGTCTTCTCCTGGTTTGGGGATCACTTTGGGGCTGAGGCAGGAGACAGGTGTCTGGACACCTTGAGAGAGGCAGCAGTGAGCATGCCCAACAGCACAAATGTAGGCTCTGAGGGAACTTTTATCCTGAATAACTTTGGCACTGAGTTTAAGCACCTACAGGGTTTGACGGGGATTTTGGGGATCACAGTAGAGCCAAAATGGGGACTTAAGTGCCTAAAAGAGGGACTTAGATACTTAAGTTCTCTCTTGGATCCCAGCCTGTCTTTATATGTATTTGTACAGTATCCTGCACAATGGGGTTCCAGTTCTGAGTGAGGTTTCTGGGTGCTACAGCAATAACAATTATAATTAATGTCTAGTGGCAACTTGTGCTAATGTTGGGGGCTACATTATTAACTGCAGCATTAGCTTAGCATTGTAGATAATGGGCTAGACCAGGGGTCACCAACCTTTCAGGAGTGGTGTGCCGAGTCTTCGTTTATTCACTCTAATATAAGGTTTTGCATGCCGGTAATACATTTTAACGTTTTTAGAAGGTCTCTTTCTACAAGTCTATAATATATAACGAAACTATTGTTGTATGTAACGTAAATAAGGTTTATAAAATGTTTAAGGAGCTTCATTTAAAATTAAATTAAAACACAGAACCCCCGGACCAGTGGCCAGGACCCGGGCAGCGTGAGTGCCACTGAAAATCAGCTCGTGTGCCGCCTTCAGCACACGTGCCACAGGTTACCTACCTCTGGGCTAGACCCTCAGGTCCAGCTAAGTGTCACTCAACACAGGACTTCAGGAGGGGCAAAAGTGACTTTGTGCCACCTTTATACCCCCTTATCCTGGAGATGGCTGATGCAAGTTAGAGCCAGAGCACTCCGGCCGTCCCCTCGATACTGGTTGGGGTGGCATAAAGCTAGTTGTCCTGGTCCTGTGCCATTTGGGGATTTCCCTACCCCAGGGCAATTCTTGGATAGCTGGATAAGCCAGCTTTGCACAGCAGCTGCTTGGGGAGCCAGAATCTATCTCATTATGTACAGGGAATGTTTTTAGCATAAAAAACTTCCGCTGGAGACAGATTTGAATGCAGAAATATGTTCTGCTCTGAAATGTCTATGTGCCTGCAGAGCTGATAGGTTCCTCTCTGCTTAACTTTTCTCCTGTGGAGTTTACAGTGACTGCAGGAACAAATCATGGGGCTGACAGGTGAAGCTAAGACTGCTTGTAAAGTCTGCATTCTCATGAATTCCAGTTTAAAGAATTTGTAAGTTCCTCCAGCAAAGAATACATACCACATAAACTACCTGCACCTAAAAGCACTGGACTTTTCATGATTTCCCCCCTCTCCCTTTTGTGTGTGTGTGTGTGTGTGTGTGTGTGTGTGTGTGTGTGAAAGCAAAACCAAGAAAAGTACTCTAAAAACTAACATGAATATAATGTTAAGGTTGCTAATTAAGGGCCAGATTCTGCCACTCTTACTCCCATTGAATATACCTCATTTTATGAATATTGCTATTGACATCAGTGAAGCTACTCACAGAATAAGGTACTACTCATCGTGAGTGTGGGCATCAGAATCTGGCACCAAATGCTCAAAAAATAGGGGTCAGTTTCTTAGCTGGTGTAAATAGTTGTAACACTGAAATCAATGGAGCTATCCAGCTATCCTGATTTATGCCAGCTGAGAATCAGGTCAAGGATATGAAAAAGGTAAAATTTTAATAGTTCTACTAACTTATCCATAATACAAATGTGTTGCTTTAGAAAGATGTATATTAGCATGCTAATGTTATGTTGCTAAATATCTATACCATGAAACACACAAGATGTGCAATCTGGCCAAATTAGCATAACTTTGAGAACCTTAACTTTAACATTGCCTGATTTCTGAGCTTTTAAATTTGTAAACCTAATGTTATACTGACATAAGTTTTTGTAATTTTATACATACTAGAGTTGATTTTTATCTTGGGTTTTACAGCACCTTAAGCAACAAGAGAAAAAGCGCTCATCTGTTTATCATAAACTTATCAGAAATACTGCAAAGTTTTCACCAACTAAGATATTTATACAGCTATGGTGGCATGCTACAGGGTAATTCTGAGATAACAAACAGAATATTTCAAAGCCCAGATGTCCTGTTTAGACAAGGGGTTTTATATTGATTGGAATCTGCTTTCACCTATCATCATGTAGTAAATATCACAAAGACATAATTAGAAAATTTGGTACAATATTTAGTCCTAGTCCCTGTGTGCCAGAATTGTTTGACTACTGAGAAACTGGAGCTTGTTTGCATCCCAGTGTGTTGTGAAATGCAAACTTCAAAGAAAATATTATATCTTCCAACTCCAGCTCGTGAGTGTCTTGGAAGTATAATACAGAAAGGCTTAACAATCCCTGCTGAGGAAAGGGCAATTTGACACTGAAACTACTGTTAAACCACCATTGAAACACTGGTAGGCAAAGAGTGCTTATTAGATAAATATAGCTAAAGTCTCTGAAGTCAGGGAGAGAAAATGCACCCAAGTCATTGGAAAAATCCCAAAGCTGGACAAATGTTTGTTTTGTATAGGATTTAAAAAAAAATACATGCATCTACATGTTTTCTTCATAGATGTTTCCATAGACTGGTCTCTCCCCTCACCATTTCAAAATAAAATGTTTAGATTAGAAAAACTTCTGGAAGCCAGAGTTTTGGACAGAAAGTATTTTTTCATCAAATTGTCAGTGTCTTAATTTCATCACAATCTGTTCAGCTGTTTAGGTTGCAGGCAGGCGTAAAATATAGTCGTAAGTGTGTGATTGTACTACTTATACATATTGAAAGGGCTCTTCTTAATCCTCTTGATGAGGACAACTCTTTAAATTATATGCATCTATAATCTCAGTAGCATCTAGGGGTGACCTAGAAGCAAACAGAGAGAACATTCAGAAATTTGGGGGGCAAATAAGACCTTCTCTCCTGTTAATGATCACAGAACTTTTAGCAGCCCATTCTCCCCATGATAACAGTTTTGGTTTTGGAATGATACAGTGTTTTGCCTTAATATCTTTGCCTGGTAGGCCATTAAACACATTTATGATTCCTGCAGGGGGAAAAAAGAAAAATATTTGCTGAAGACCATTCTGAATATATTTTCTTTAATTGTCACTTATGCTTCTGTCCCATCTTATGCACTGGGTTAAAAATAGTACCTTGGATTGATAGTTTTAACACCATTTTATTTATATATATTATATTGCATATAAAAACCTGCATGAAAAGAATGTCAAGGACAAGACTTAAACCAGCTATAGAATTGGAACTCACAAATAAGACACATGACCCAAATACCTAGACCCACAAGGATGATTTAGGATAATACTAGATCTATATAGTACAGTATCTGGTTATTATTATGAAATAATAATGATATTTTGCACTTATACTTTTAATTTCTTTACTGTCATTACTTAGCCAATCATCCCAGAACGCTTGTGAGGTAGCTACAGAACATATTTTCATGTCCATTTTTGAAGATGAATAAATTTGCCCAATCTTGCATAGTAAATCATTGGCAGAGTTGGGAACAGACCTGAGGGATGAAATCCCACTGACTTCAATGTATCTCATCCTTGGGGTCAGGACTCCAAGTTCCCTACTCTAACTATTGTACCCTATGTATGTTGGGCATTTGTTGATAGTTGCTGATGCCAAGAATTAGATTAGAGGTGCTTTTCCAGTAGTACTAGAAATGCCTTTAAAAAGAGTTAAAAGGAACCTCAGCCGCAGATGTAGGTATGGTAGTGCTAATGTGACACAATAGTTACGATTTTGTCAGCATTTCCTTATAAACCTCTCTTTGCAGCAATTATATGACAGCCATATAAAAAAAATACTGTGAGCTGAAACTTGGCATACAGGGATCCAGGAGGGAAATTTTAGCTTTTGGAAATAATGGCTTCTGATTACCATGGACAGGCATGGCATGATATGCAAATATATGCTCCATATTGCACTGGAAAAAGATAATATGTGTCACCACTATATCATGTGACAGAGGAACAGAGATATGTGGGAAGAGGGTCTCTCTGGCTTATGAAAATGAAGGAAAATACTTTATTATTTCCGGATACATCTTTCGAGTAATGCTACTAAACTTGTACTGAATTCTTCTTATTTACAAGGTATCCTATTGTGCTGGGGAAATTGTATGATGTTTTTTATCATTCCCTATGCAGATCAGATCCTTGGCTGGTGTAAATCAGTGTAGCTCATTGAAGTCCAGTGGAGTTCTGCTGCTTTACATCAGCTGAGGATCTGGTCCTATATCATCTTTCCACAGAAGCTTTCAGCATTTTTTAACCATTTGGAGAGTGAATGAATGTTTGTTTTACTTTGAAAAGTCCATTTTGTCATACCGATCAAATTCCAGTGACAGCATGGACATAAATATCTTACAATGTTTTCACCCAGGATATAGCTGGCTACTTTACAGTGATTTTTGAATGTGGAATGCTTTGTGCCATGCTCTTTTCTCTTGGGTGGCAGTATGTCGAAGGTGCTGGTATTCAGGTATTTTGGTATCATACCGATGTCTCGAGAGGCTATAGCACCTGCCTTACCGTTACCCTAATAGTGACTCTTCATTATTAAGCTGAGTCAATGGACACACCCAGTAATATTTTGTTACAGTCTCTAAATATTTCTCAGTGCATCGTCATTCATGAGTCATTTGAAAGCAGAGATGTTGGTTATTCTAAATGCTTCCCAATACTGTGTTCCAGAATATCTGATTTGGAACTTGAGTCTTTATTTCTGAATTCAACTTGGAAATGATTAAAATGCCATAGTAACTTTGGCTGTCTGTAATGTTACTAATAACTAAACTCTAAATGTAAAGCAGCTTTGCAAGAGTCCTGCAGTGTCGTGTTACAGTGAACGGACCCCATAATAAAGGTACAGTAAATTTGAAGCAACTTCATTTAATTGAACATACAGGTTAGGTACAGGAAGAAAAAAGAAACCTATTTGCTGCTTTTAGATGTGACATTTCTCTGGTGTACCAACAGAGAGAATTTTGCTTGCAGAATTCTGTGAGCAAAACACTTCTGAGAATGTATGTATACAATTGTTTAAAAAAAACCACAGGGTTACTGACACAGATGCCAATTTGGTAGGGCATATGGAACATTTACACTTGCCTTTTTCATTCTTTCTTGCTGCAGCTGGTACTGATTTAGTATGTGAAATTTTACTAGCAGGAGTGCTAATCAAGATGGAGATTCTGTGAAGATTTAGTCATTTATGTAGGGGAGAACTATGGATATCATTAAAAAGTAGGAGATCATCTATGGGAGGAACATTATCATTATCTACCTAATTTTTAAACGAAATAGAGAAAGAACGGTGCCTTAAGTATCACTTGAACAGCCGCAAAAGTACAAGTGTTTCCGTGTAATGTTCAAGCAGTCTTACAGTCACAGCATAAAGTGTTGGTGAGGGGAATTTTGAATCTACTCAGACTTTGGGAAGCTGAGGACAAGCCAATGGTTATTGTTCTACCATTTTTCATAGCCCAGATGATGAGCTTTTTAACATTGAGCGGGTGCGAGTTGAAATGGGATCAAACCAAAAACCTGGATCCAAATCCTAGGCCTGGATTTGAATCACAGTGGTCAGTTCAAACCTAACTATATCACATTTGGGAAAGCTCCAATCCCTATCCAGATTTTGAAGCCCAGCATTCATGAGTGTTCCAAACCAGGCTTTTCCTTAAATCCATTATGAAGCTAAGAAGTTCAGATCTTAGATATTGATTCAGGCCCATCTGTGAAAATGGGCCATGAAGATTATTTTCCATGAAGAAAGTACCAAATAGACATTAATTATCCAAAGAGGGGATTTAAAATTACGCACAGTGTAAAAAATCATGCTAGGGATTAGCTATCCTTTCCTGCCAAGATTATTTCACTGCAGATAGCAATAGAATCACTTCTGTATGTTAAATCTGTTGTACAGGTGGCTCAGTGGTATGAAAGACCTGAATAATAAAAACAGACAAACATCTCTAGCCTAAGGTAAGTAACGGTATGGTAGAAGTGGGTGAGTTTCATCCCCTGTGGAAGGCTGCCAACTGCCCGAGCCTTCAGCGTCAAATTCAAGGAGAGGTATGATGGTGGCTTTGGAATAGGCTGTACCTCTTCCTTCCCCACCTAGGCAGAGCATTTATTGACTACAATAAATGAGGACTTGGGAAAGGAGGAAGCTTAGTATGACATGCTGGGTGATAGATTGTGCTCTGAAAGGCTTGGGGACTTCTATCATGAGTAAATAGATAAAAACCTGCCTGGAACTATAGTGAAATTACTCTCAACTTCTCAGGCATCAAGCTTTATATCTAGGCCTTTATGCATCTCTGCAGGCTACTACACTTTGACAAAATAGCCACTGATTTCTGAGGCAAAGTATTGGAGAAAAAAATTTCAGTTATTTCAAGAGTGCAAGGAAAAAGCCATGCTGATTCTAGTTCCCAAGACTGTGCTGTCTACATCATGTTGAATAGAGAAATATTACTGCCTTCCCCAATTTTTTTTAGCTAGATAGCTTTAAAAAAATAGTTATCTAATTAACAAATCGAGTTCTGAGATTATGCTGTACTTCTGAATGGGGATAGCTGACATTCAGAGACTGGTTTCAGAGGAGCAGCCGTGTTAGTCTGTATCCACAAAAAAAAAACAGGAGTACTTGTGGCACCTTAGAGACTTTATTAAAGTCTTTATTCAGAGACTGGGCATTTGGATAATTTCCCATTAAATACTGACAGGTTTCTGTGCATAGCATTTCTGGATTTCAACTGGACATTAGCTTGGATTTTCAAAGGAACCCAAGTGAGTTAAGTGCCAAAACTCCCTTTGACTTTCAATGGGATTTGGGAATCTAACTCCCTTGGGTTCATTTGAGAATATCCGCCTAGATCTTCACAGTGCTTAATTTATAACAGAAGATGTGGTGGGGCTCAAACAATTAGGTACCGGGGCACAAGTAACTTTTTAACTTTCATAACAGACGTGGCAAGCCCAGAGGTGCCAGGGCTATGAACTGCCAAGCTTAGAGGTGCCAGAGCTCAGCAAGCCCTGCCACAAATTAAACACTGGAGCTTTCAGCAGCTATCAATAAAGGTTACCAGATTACCAACATTGTCCCAGTTTCACTTCTTGTTCTTATCATTAATAGAAAAACTAAAGACCAATTTCAGAGATAGCAAGAATCAAACCATTCACAAGTATTTTTAAAAGAGACATAATTTAGCTGTCTTGTAGGATGAATAGATGAATCAACCCTGCTAGTTCCAGGGACTCTAGGTATTTCAAACCTGACACCTAGAGTACTGAAACTATCTCCTCCAGAAGCCTCAAGCTTTTAAATACCCATATTTCAGTAGTGTAATTACAGCCCTGCTAACTACCACCAGTAGTTGCAGATAAGGGTAAAGGTTCTGATACTTGCTCATAACCAGGGAGGAAAAGTGTGAGATTTTTCTCAGCCTGCCAGAAAAGGGGAAAAAGAGCAGGGTATAACTGAGAAATCTAAATACCTTTTGTTGACTGGGACATTTATATCAGATGCTACCAGCAAAACACCAAAAAGAGGGGGAAGAACAACCCTCTATATTCACCCTAAACAATTCAGTAATGTTTAAACCTTAACCATTGTCAAGCAATGAAAATTTTCTCTAAACCTCCAGGTCTGGCATGGCAATTTTATTTAAGTATTACCAAAAATATTGTCCAGTTGCACCAGCTGCCACTCATGAGGCAAGGGTGGGTGCCTGCAGGATGTCACTGCTCAAATGCTATTTTAAAAGGAAATGCTTGCTGCATTGGGAAAGTACACAGAAACAAAGCGCTTGGGTAGCCAAGAGGCTGTGGTAAAGGAAAAGGAGAATCGATACCTTTTCTGAGGCCTGAACAAAACATCTGAATTCTCTCCCTTGAGGGTTCTCACCCTCCAAATGGTTTTTTAGTGCTCACAAATACAAAGGGGTTATGAAACATAAAGGAAAAGTCATCAAGTGGCTTGTCCATTTCACTGAATGAAATGGTGGCTGTGAAAAGCAAGTGTACAGCAAGTCACTATTCTGAACAGTTAACAGAATGAAAACATTAAAGAGCTCATCTGTGGACTGACGTTGGCATTTAAAGGTTAGTTTTCAGCAAGTTCCCATGAAGTTCTTGGCAGCAGGTGACCTCAGTGACTGTGATCTTGTCTCTCACATAATTTTCATAAAAAGCTATACTGCACCTTTATGAAACTGTTTACAGAAGAGCGAGGCGCGATCACAACTACGCTGAGGGGTGTCATACTCACTTCACCGCAGACATGTGGACCAGTGGTTAAATATTCGATTACATGTCAGTCACAGCACATTAGGCAATCTTCCAGTCTGCCGGCTTTGCCTTGCCCAACTCCAAACCAAGTATCATCAGGAAACAAGTAGCACTCTGAATTAAAGGGTCTGAAAAAAGATTATACTGCAGTCAATCTGCAATGGGAGTTTTAGTTCCAATATAAAATATCCCTTATTTTCTGATCAGTGAGTCTGTTTCTCTACTTCCTTGTACCAGGTATAGTTAGTTACACCTGTGAAAGTGAGTGCAAAGTGAGTATGGAACAGTAGGAGTCTCATCTGGTAGAGTTTTGCACTCACTTTGTACAAGTGTAAATAACTGCCCAAAGCGCAAAACTATGGAGACTCAGGCCGCTTCTGTCCAGCAGTGTTGCCAAACATGTTCTGTGTTTTCCAGTATAGTGGGTATAAAACTGTGTAACCATGCCTGAACACAGTCTGGCCTGTCTGGCTTATGAATGACTTACTGAAAATATGTTAGGAGTGGAATGTAAAATCTGTGGACCTGTTGCCCATTTTGTCTAGGCCAGAAAAATTCTGTATCAACTCCAAGAAGAAAACTACTTTCCAAAACACCAGCTCATGCAGAAAGTTCCAACTCAATTGGAACTCCACATAATTTGTGCTGGAATGGCTTCTAGACTAACAAAAAGTCATTCATGTGCACGTTGGGAGGCATGAGACTGGAATAGTAGAGGGTATGCCCACTGCCCTCCACTGGAATCTTAGTGTCAGTTTACTTAAACATCCTTCACCTATTTGAAACAGTTACTTGAGAAGTGGTGATATTGCCATTGTGAGTCTTGTGCTGCCTGTGCTTAACTGGCGCTTTCTGCTGGAAAAAATTCAAAGTGAATTTGAAATGAAAGGAGACAATGCTGAAGTCTCTGCAACATTCAGTAGCAGGAACGTCAGCACTGTGTGGTTTCATATTCACCCTGTTTTCCAACAAGAAGTGCAGGAGCTCCAAGACTCATAAGGCAGTATCACGACTAACTTCTCAGGTGACCATGTCAAATAGATGGAGGATGTTTAGCTATACAAACAGTAAGATTCCATTGGGTGCCAATAACCTCTACCCTTCCATATTATGTTTCCCAACTTGGATGTGTGCAGCTTCAAATCTGTCCTCAGGCTCCAATATCAGAGGAATAATTGGAAGGGGGAAAATATTTGACAGTGCAGAATAACTAATGACACAATAAAAGCCACAATGTACTATCAGCAAAACCGGGAGTAGATTCCTGCCCTTTTAAATGCATTTGTGCATATGGCTAGGGTTGAGCATATGGTGCTCAGATACTGTACCATGGTGATGAGCGGTATGAGAACCTAAATTAGTAGGACCGAGTAGGTAAGAACACTCAGGCAGAAGCAGTCTGTCTCATTATTTACAAAAGAATACGTACACAATGTAGGATTTGAAGGGTACTCCTCAGGTAGAATGCAGGGGGGATCAATTGTGGCTAGCACCCTTTTGTTCTCTCCCTAAATCCCCCACCAGTGACTGCATTTGCAGAGGGCATCTTCGGTGCTGATGGCAGTGTTGTTACAGACAGAAGGACCCTGCTTAATGCAGCCTGTGATGTGCCTTACTTTTTTAAAAAAAGATAAATCTTGACAGCTTGCCAAATACCACATCTGCCTCTCTTTGCACCTCAGAGGGTGAAGCCGAACAGCAAGGTGGTGAAGATGAGTAAACCTATCAATTAACAGTGTGGGGACTACTCTCTCTTTTTCTGTCAAACAACTGTAGGTGATTGCCTCCCCTGCCCTTAAAAGAAGTCTCACTGCCTGTTGGCTAGCTGGCAAATGCAATCTGCAACACCTGTGTGACAGATAGGCACAGCTGTAAGCATGCTGCTGTTGATCCATCTGTAGAAGGCACCACATGCCAGTGTTTATCTTAGAATCTTAGGAGGAGGGGCTGGGGGAAAGCATGTACTACACAGTTAAGGTTTCTTTTTTCCCCACCGTTCATCTCTTATTTCCCCTCTCCTGTTGGTGTTTCCCCCTCCTTCTTCTTATGGCTGTGTTAGTGAATACTAATGAGACAGTACAACCCAAGACGCTCATTGATTGAGTGAATAAATTCTTTGGGTACTGAACACCTGTGACCTGACTAACAAGGCAAGTTGAAGCTGGCTTACCTGATTACAGCTAAGTATTTTGGTTTGCACCTCTGGGTTTCCATCTCTAATTGCTGGTAATGATAACACTTGAATCATAATTTGATGGTCTGTAGGTTTCTCAGCTGTTTCTTCCCATGCAAAATAGATAATGGAATATTTTGCCCATGACACTGAGTCTATATTTTGTATGCGATACATCAGCATTGTGTAAATTTTATGAACAACTTCTATTATCTTTGAAGCCACAGAAACAACAAACAGTTATAATTATGGTCTGAAGATGCTGTAGTGTTTCAAATATGCCTACAGTAGTGGTATTACAATGAAAATGTTCTGTTTGCCTGCAGCTTTCACTGTGCTCAATGACATCACAATTATGCTGTATTTGAGCTGAAACTTCTGTCCTTAAACAGAAACAGCTTGTCTGAAACCTTTTAGGTTTTCCTTCTAATTTCTTTTGATTCTTCCTTGAGTTAAAACAGTCAAAATGGTGAATACAGTAGGATAGTGCATTTTTACAGGCTTTGTATCTGGGCTTGCTAACAGTAAGTTATAGGTACTTTATGTGGTTGCATTTGGGAAATGAATGCATGTTATTTAAAACCTCTTTATGTGCATCTGCTACTTGTCAACTTGTGATCTTCTGATCCTTGAATATTTGGCAACCCTGTGATTTGTGATAATGGAATTACAAAAAAAAAAGTGATCAACAAAGGCAGCACATTATAAATGTGCAAAGCAAAACTTAAGATGTTTGAAGAAAAATGAGCTTTAGAAAGGAGGTAATGGTATTGAAGAAATATTTGAACAGTGCAAGTCTTTGGAAGCAACCACATATCTTTAAATATGCAGTCAAATGTAAACATACCTGAGCCAGATCCTCAGATGCTGTAAATTACTGTAGCTCCATTGACATCAGTGAAGCTATGCGGATTTATATCCGCTAAGGATCTGTCCCACGTACAAAAAAATCATTTTCTTTACCTCTCTGTTTTAAAGTGAGTTTAGTATTTTCTAACACTTGTTCATAAATGTCAAACTAGGATCAGTTCTAGTCCCCAGGGGATATTTGTTCAAATAGCACAAAATCGCTGCAGTCTAGATCCTCAAAAATCAATGGGAGTTAGGCACCTAAAACCTTTGCAGACCTGATAATCTGCTCCAGAGAGATCCCCTGCTAGAATAGCTGGGTGGCTGTGCAGGTGAGAATAGGTCTGAGTGGTGTCGAAGTAACCAATGAAAACAATAGTGATGGTATAATGATTGAATACTGGAGCACAGGGCAGTACAGTAAGAAATCAGTGGAGTGAGTAAACAGCTGAATGCCATGTAATAATCATTGTGATTTTGCAGCGGTTTGTCTTTAACACAATGGAGAGACGTGGTCTGCTGATTAAAGCACAAATGTGAAAGTTAGGTGTTATGAGTTTTAATGCTGGCACTGCCCCAGACTTACTGCATGACCTTGGTAAAGCCACTTAACCTTTCTGTGTCTTGATGTTTCCATCTGTAAAAGGGGGATAATAAAGAATTGATGCAAGTTTTAATTCATGAAGGTTTGTAAGGTGCTTTGAAATCCTCTAATGGGAAAACTGTCTTGAGAAGAGCAAATTACTGGGACCGGATCCTCCGCTGGTGTAAATCAGCATCATACACTGAAATCAATGGATTTACCCTAGCTAGAGCAAATCAGATTTATGATTTAAAGATCTGCCCTTTTATATTTACGGGGAGCTAGGAAATTGCCACCTCACTTTCAGGAAAGATTCTTCCTGGGAGCACATTGATACTAGTAGAGGACCCCAAGTTTATGCTGTATGTCCCCAGTTATGAGGAATTTTAAAGGTAAACTTCAATACAATGTCAAAATATCTGAAAGATTGCCTAGAACTGCTAGCTCTTGTGTGGAAAAAGTGGAAAGCAAGTTAGAAGTCTTGTGTTACCTTTGATTTTGCTGGCAAGGACAGAGTTAAATTGGTGTAACCCTCACTGTGGAGGCTGTTCTAGTGAGATAAAAGTGGGAACATCTGTACAGCTTCTGTTGGTAAATTTACAGAACTGATATAGTAAAATTAGTGCAAAAATTGCACATAGACTTTAGCATGTTAAAATGAATGGACCCTCTTCTTAAGGTTTCTCTATATACAAATTGGAGCCAATTAAACTAAACCAGTATAGTTAAATTGTGGAATCCCCTGTGCAACTCCTTGTGTTATATTATATTGTTATATTATACACATTAAAGGGGCAAGGTCAACCAATAATATCCAAGTTTAAATTAGAGTCCACACACAAAATTGCACTGATTTGTACTAAACTGATTTAAGAACACACCTATAGTTAAATCCACAAACCTTTGTGCATAGACATGCCTTAGCTTCCAAACTCTCTACTGTCATATTACACGATAGACTGAGGTGCTGATTATGCCACAGATAATGTGGCTGTTAATGATCAAGTTAATGTTAAAAGCCATTACTGTGCATTGACATAATTCTTGGAACATTATGCTGGAGAAGTGCACCTTTTGTGAAGCAACAAAATGACAAAATTGAAATGTTAAAAGTTGAGTGTCTGAATTGAGCGCCTGTGAAATCATTTAGACAAGATCATTGTTGTTGCCATTGTAAAAGAGCTAGAGAGTGACAGAATGAGAGAGAGCGAGAACAACACCACACACTGGAGTCTGTTTCCTGGAGGAAGATGTAAGGTAAACAGGATTCCTACTTGGCTATTCCCTCTCTCCAACCTGGAGGGTCTTCGCCTAACAACAAAGCACCCTCCTCTGGCAGCTTGCCAAAGATGAAAGCCTGCATGGAGCTGTCTGGAGCCCGGAAACTTTTAACAAGGCAGGGCAAGGACTCACTGCAGTATATCCCTATATGTTGCTCTAATACAGGGGCAACAAACTTTGCCTAACTAAAGGCCACTTGCCCGAAACTCTAGGCAGACGCACTTACCTTACATAAAACAAGTAAAGGGGTGGCCATCAGAGACTACAGACCCAGTGGGCAATGCTCCAGTTTGGTCTGAGCAGCTAAGATTGCATGCTGAGAACTGTGGTGTTCACAAGCTGCCCTTTATATTAAAGTTGAGGAGAGCCATAGGTCACATTATAAAACTCCATGAGCCACATGCTACACATGGGCCTCACTTTGCCCATCCTTGCTTTAATAAAACAAAAAAGAACACAGAGATGCAGTAATGGCTTAGCCAACAGACAGACTGTTAAACGCCTGCAGTGGAGGGACACTTTACAGAGCAATATACTATACAACAAGCTTGTGTTAAAACATTGACCCACAACATTTGGTCCATAAAATAGTTACATTCACAGAGACTCCTGGCAGTGATAGTTTTAATGCAGGATCTGTGTCATGGTGTAAAATAAACAACTTCTGACAATACAGTAAATAGACAAAAGCAACAGCAGAAATCTTTCCTAATAAAACAATGAGCATACGAACAACTACTATTAAATAATGTTAATGTTGTTAAACCAAAAAAGCATAATGACACAGTTTTAATGTAGAAAAATTACATAAGTCCTTTGACATGTCAGTTCAACTGGGCACCTATCAAGTTCTTGTGCTGGTGCCCATTCATGGAAAAATATTGAAGGACATATATTGCATGATGTTTCTACTGTGCAGTTGCATTCAGACATGGGTTTGTGCTTTGCCAAAACTTTAATATTATTGTAATGGAGCTTTTGTTTGTGAATTTTCACATGCCTTTAAAAAAATTGTGCAGCACAGAAATATTGTTGTAGAGTCATTACATTTCCCACAGTGTTATAAGATCAGATCCATTTTCTGCCAATGAGTTTGGCTGTGTTAGCAGCAACAAGATCCAATATAATTAGTGATAAGCAAACTCAGTCTGTAATATTCACTCCATCTCAAACCATTTATTTTTGTTTTCAGGTCTGGAGAAGTTAATACAAGGTTATTGCGCCCACTTTCATTTTCCCTCTCCTGAACTCACAACACTTCTTCCCTCCAACCCTTCAATAGATTTTGAAGACTTCACCACTCTTCCTCTTTGCAACCCTCTAAATGTCCTGCAAATTTCTCTGATAGGACTCTAATTCTCTCCTTATAACTCTCCAGTAAGCACTGGCACCTTCCCCCCACCCCCCAAGATCATTCAGTGTGTTCCCTGCCTCCTGTAACCCTCCAACTCAGAATATCCTGCTCTGGGTTCACTAGTCCCACATGCTATGGGATCTGAATTTGCAGTCTGAGCACATAACTAAAAAGTGCATGAAATTGGAATTCAGTACGGCCAGGGTCAATGTGTAGATTCCTAGTAAAGCTAGGTCCTGTGTGATATCTACAATGGTAGTATGGGAGTTTCAAGGATAGGAACCTATTTATAGGTCATAATTGGGAGAAAGATAGGACCTATACATCTGTCTTATCTATTCTTTTCTAATATAACCACTAGTACAGTATCAAATTACCATCTAGATAATTAAGCGAAACATGAGTTCATGCAGAGTGGACCATACTCGCTTCCACTTTCTTATGTTATGCAGCTTTCTGATGTTTGATTTTTGATATCTTCCAGGAGAAGCATTGTTGGTCCATCCTGCTATCTTAAGTGTGGAGGGAAGTCCTGAGCAGGGTGATGTGCTTTGCATTGTGTCCTAAAAATATGAAAAGTTGGGATGCATCCTCTTCTCTGGAAGTGTGAGACTCTACAGCCACAGGGAGTGTCCAGCCTCCACTCCTGAGGGTCTGATCCTGGAACCATCAGCCATAATCATAGACTCATAGGACTGGAAGGGACCTTGAGAGGTCATCTAGTCCAGTGCCCTGCACTCATGGCAGGACTAAGTATTATCTAGACCATCCCTGACAGGTATTTGTCTAACCTGCACTTAAAAATCTCCAATGATGGAGATTCTACATCCTCCCTAGGCAATTTATTCCAGTGCTTAGCCACCCTGACAGGAAGTTTTTCCTGTTAGATTCAGCTGCTGCTGTGGGGCATATAGAGAGGGGCTAGAGGCTCTGGAGGCTTTAAAGATGAGAACCAGGACCACATAGTTGATCTGGAATTGGAGAGGATGTCAAAGTGAGATGCACCAACATGATGTGTTTTCAGTGGTTTGACCCACCTACGTAGAGTGAGCTGCTGCATATTGGCCACAAGGTTGCTGCATCTGGCCCTTCATAGATATTCACTGCAGTATGTTAGAAGAGAGGGGAAGAAAGCATGGATCACCATCTGAATATGAAAAGAAAAGTTTAAATCTCCTGACTAGTGTAGATAGAAAAAGGCATGTCTGGCCAATACCCTCAACAGAGAGTTTAGGAGCAGTGATGTGTCCAGCAAGGGCCCAAGGAAGCGAACTACCATGACAATCTTAGGGCAGCTGGACTCTGTAGAAGGTGCGGTTATGTCTTCTTCCAGTATCTAAAAGAGTTTCACCAGCATCATTTCCATTTTACCTGAGTTGAGCTGGAGCCACCTGCTTTTCATCTAGGTTTCTGGGTGTTTTCTGGCTTGGGGTAGCTGGGTAATGTCTACGTTCCATGAGATAGTAATGCAGAGCTGGGAGTTATCACCATACTGCTGGCATTGAAACCCAAAGCTTCTCACTATCTCCCCTTGCAGTCTAACTTATTTACTGGAAATGAGAAGGACTCTGTGGGCTAGAGCTCTGGAGGGAATGGGAGCAACTTCCCATTGTATAACCTAGGATCTATCTTAGAAGAACGAGTGAAGCTTGCTTAGTACTGCTCTGCTCAGCCCTGAAACACCTGTAAGCAAGTCAGATGCAAATAATTATCAATGGTGTCAAAAACTACTGTGATATCTAGCAATATTAGAATGGACATTTGTCCCCTACCCATGGCATTGAGGAGACTTTCCAACACTTCAGCTAGGAGAGTTCTTATATCATATCCCAGCCTGAAGCCTGACTGGCAAAGGTCAAGGATATTGGAAGAAGGCAGGTGCTCCTTAAGTCTGAGTGAGGCCATCTTTTCAATAGCTGTATTTTGATAGGGAAAATTAGTGAGAAGGTGGCTAAACCATTTGTGTAAAGAGAGCTCAGCTGATGCTCTAGAAACCTATGATAGTTCTGGGGACTGATAAGATACCATATTTGAAGGAGGAAACTAAAGGGAAGATGGAGAGCTACCCCGCACTGTTGTGGAGACAGAGGGTTGTGAAGATGGGGAAAGCTAGTGGCTATTGCTGGCTTGGAAAGACTCTGGGAAGGAGAGCCTTAACATGCTGAGTAAGCATCCAAAGTAAACCTCTAAAACTATATTTTGTTGTTGGGTTTGTCCATCACAGTGGCCTCAAATCCTGGGTCCATTCAAATGTTGAGGAAAAAGCAGTAACTACTCATCTATATTGCCCTATTTAATGTACTGTATGGGACTGCCCTCTTGCACCCTCCCCCCACCCCTGTGTTTTTTTTTTTTGTTTGTTTTTGTTTTTTGGAAAGGACAAAGTGTTTGTTTCTGAGCTGTAATAAAAAGGATTAGAAACCCCATAAAATCCCTTACATGTAAATACAAGTAAACCAAACAATAGGAACACCCTGTCCCCATCCCACAAACAGCATATTGATTGGGATCAGCTTTTATCCAAACAAATATCCCTCCCAATAAAAGGAACCTACGCTTTGTGTTTCTGCCCAAAGGGAATTTCAGGCCTAAAAATAGGGCTTTCTAAAGGAAAGTGCAGATGCAGCCTTAACTACAGTAGAGCTTTATGAATGGGGCACTCTAATAAGTACTACAACTAGTCATCACATCAGAATTACAGTGCAAAGTATGTCTGTGCACAGGTCACTGCTTTTTATGAACACGTTCTAACATCTTATAACAAATAGGAAAAGTAGCCCATTTTGACCTTTGAAGCCTGTTGCAAAGTCATTGCTGAGATATTATTTGAGTAGCTTGAAGTAGAATAATGTTCAACTCAGCTTCCTGGAGCTGCATTTGAAATGCAATTAATTGACTGCTGTTAGTTGTCAATTAACATTTATTATCAATTAGTTCATCAAATTGATTAGTTGGCAGGACCTTAAAGCCTAAATGCACTCCTTTCCATTATAAATATGTCTATAAGAGTAAAAGCTACTCACTAATTGATGTCAAACTGAAATTGCTTATGTTGGTCAAAAGACGAAGCACATTGTGTTTTTTAAATCCATATTAAATGAATTTTGCAGAAAATACATTAGTGTCACATTTAAAAAAAACACTATATCGTTGGTGCACGTGAGTTTGCAAGTGAATTTTTTAAAGTCATTAGAATATGTAGCCCAGTATGAGAATTGTAGGTAGGAAAAGGTTTTTCTTGATCCAAAAAGGTGACACTTCTAATCTAACTGGTATAAATTTTACTTCATTAGCCTACCTTTCAAAATGGTTTGTGGAATAAATATGTGACATGAAAGCAGTTCAGACTTAGCAGATTTCCCATGAAATTATTTACATTTTCCTCCCCTCTCCTGCCCCTATAGGTTTGTCCAGGGTTCAGAAGGGCAGTTCTTCCACCACAGGCTCTAATCAGGATTACTAGAGGGTCTCTTTGTTCTTGAAATGTGGATAGTGATTCCTAGCTGAGTGCTGTCTCAAAAAAAAAAAAAAAAAGTGGGGGTGGGGGGAGTGAATATTAAGGGAATTCTTTTCAGTTTCTTATTTTTACAGGCCAATATGCTGTTCATTCAGGAAATATCTTCTGTGAGATCCTTGTAGGGGGAGAGCGATATCGGAGGGACTTTTACAGGAGCCACCCTTGTTTGAAGTGTAGGCTTAAGTGGAGTTGTTGCAACGGCTGCTGCAATTGACTCTCATCTCCCTGCAGCCGAGGGCTGAGGAGCAGATAAAATTGTGAAGAGTCTCCCTTAACTTCTTACACACACAAAATACCTGAGAGGGGCTCTTCACTTTCATTGCCTTTGTGCAACATGATTATTCCTGCCTCCCCCAAAACCGTGACCTAAATATGGCTGAAAGACACAACATGTGACCTGCTTAGTGCTGCCTGTCATGGCCTGGAGCCACAGCAGGAACTCTATTAGTGGGAACAGCACAGATGCTACCAGATGGCCAACATATTGTCCAGAGATGACCCATGTATAATTGCAGAAAGTTCAATACATTCAGGTTTTGAATTTAATTGCATTGACCACCTTAGCTACTGCTGCTACATGATTTAATTTATTTAAGGTGGATACTTACTTTGAGAGAGAGAGAGAAATCCGCATGCTTTTAACTTCACAGATTTTCTATTCCACAAACGTAACAGCCCAAACTCTGTATTTACAGATGTGCCAAACTGAATTCAGGTAGTCAAGGAACGATTGAGACTTGCCCTTTTACTTTCTGCAATTGATTTAGATAAGATACTTGGAATCAAATTCAGCAGACTTTACTCAAGCAGATAACCCACTGAAGTCAATGAAACCAAACAATGTGAAACACTATTGAAGTACATGAGAATTTTACTCAAGTAAAGATTGCAGAATGTAATCCTTGATTTTTAACTTAAGCAGGTATATTATTAGAGAGAAAGGGTAGTCTTGTTAAGACACTGGACTGGGATTCAGGAAATTAGGGTTCAGTTTCCTTCTTTCCCACAAAATTTGTGACCTTAATCTCTCTGGGCCTGATCCAAAGTCCAGCAGGTTTTAGATCAGACCCTACGTGACTCATCTCCTCTCAGCTTCTGTCTGTCTAGTTTATTTAGATTGTAAACTAATAATTATGGAGGGCTGTCCTTTAAGAGGTGCATGTACAACATCTAGTATAATGGGGCCCACTCTAGGTTGGGGCCTCTGGGTGCTGTTGTAATACTTATAATATATATGCTCCTAAACACACATCTGACCTATTACCACATTTTACCCTGGAGTATGTCACATTGTATCACATTACACATTCTTGTATTCAGTCTTATTGTTGATTCACTGGATGTCAGTCAGGACACCGGCAAAAGCAACCAACGTGAATCATCACTAGATGACTTAATATTCACATTATTTTTTGTTTCATGTAATAAAGAGATCAGCTGAGACTTGGGAATGGGCCCAACCCACAAAGCTCAGACCCGCATCCAAACTTTCAGGTTGTATTTGGAACTGGGATTGTGTTTTGCCCCACTGTAGAAAAGAGGGGCTCTTCTCAAAGTCCAGCTCCAGATCCCACTCTGCTGCAAAATGTAGTAGTGATGTCTTCAGGTTCTGGTGTGGCTTCATCCCTACCAAAAATATGACAGTAATTTCCCTTATGCATAATAATCAAGCTTGCAGTTACCATGCTTTCAGAAACTTTTTAGTTTATAGAAAAACTGAAATTGTATCTCACTTAAGGAACAATGAAGAAGTGTTGTTTCAGTTTCTTTTTTTTGAATATTGCTCTTTTTTTCATGCTGTCACTAATCCAGAGGTTGGCAACCTTTGGCACACAGCTCGCCAGGCTAAGCACCCTGGTGGGCCGGGCCGGTTTGTTTACCTGCCGTGTCCGCAGGTTCAGCCGATTGCAACTCCCACTGGCCATGGTTCGCCGTCCCATGCCAATGGGGGCGGCGGGAAGCGGTGGCCACACATCCCTCAGCCTGCGCCGCTTCCCGCCCGGAGCGGCAAACCGCGGCCAGTGGGACCCCCGATTGGCCGAACCTGTGGACACAGCAGGTAAACAAACCGGCCCAGACCGCCAGGGTGCTTACCTTGGCGAGCTGCGTGCCAAAGGTTGCCGACCCTGCACTAATCAAATGTAATCACCACGGCATATGTTATTGATTTTGTAATTGCGTCTTGAATGGTTTGGGCCCCAAGACTGTTGCACTGTGTGAGGATTTCATTTGCGTCATATGTAGGCTAATGGATGACTTATTTTATTAGGAAAACCCTCCAACATACTGTATGTTTTGGATAGTTAAATACCAAAGACCTTCTATCAGAAGGCCCAGTTTCTTGTCTCATACCCTTTGATGTGACCAGACAGCACACTTTCATTTGAAAAGCCTACCCTCTATTGTACTGTGTTTTAACAATACTGTAAAATAATGTTGTAAAGGCTGTGGTTCTTCTCATACTGTAGTTCTAAAGTCCTACACATATAATTCATGGTTTGGTGTCTAGATCCTGCAGTCACGGATGCCCTACAAATTCCTAAAATAGACATAGGGTATGTCTATGCTGCAATGTAAGCGCAGGCCCAAGCCTAACTCCCCTTCTGTCTACACATAAATTAGGGCAACCCAGGGGTTGGACCCAGGGTCCCAGGACCCCATGGATATGGAGAGTCTGAGCCTGGGTCAAGCCAGGACCCAGGGTTCAAGCCGTATTGCTTTGCAGTGTAAACATTGCCCCACTGGACTCAGCCTTTGAGTCTACACTTCAATAAAACACCTGTGGCTGACCCATGTCAGCTGACTTGGACTTGCGAGGTTCAGGCTGTGGGGCTATAAAATTGCAAAGTAGACATTGGGATTGTGGCTGGAGCCCAGGCTCTGGGACCAGCCCCTCTCATGGGGTCTCCAGAGCCTGGGCTCTAGCCCAAACCTGAACATCTAAACTGCAATTTTATAGCCTCACAGCCCGAGCCCCAGGAGCCTGAGTCAGCTGACATGGGCCAGCCACGGGTGTTTTCTTGCAGTGTAGACATAATTTGGAGTCCACCAATTCCCCAGCCTACTTTCTTTGTCCTCTAGACAGTGAGGTTTGATGGACAGTCAATTTTTTCCACACTACGTCACAAACAAAGGACTAGTGTGGCCATGTTTTGGGAGGGTTCTGGGAAGTCTGGGATATGGGTAGTTGGACTTGGGCCTGCATAATCCAATGTAAACACTGGAGCCCCATGTTGTGACCCAGAGTTCAACAATTCCTAATCTGGAGTTGTAAATGAGTGTAGACACTTGATCCTTAGGTTAACAAGTGCAGGGTCTGCTAACTTGAGTTCTAGTAACCCTGGGCTTACATTGCAGTGTAGACACACTCCCAGAGCCTTAGCTTCTATGGACTGGCCAAGCAGCACTTTGTGCATATCTGGAGATAGGGCAAAAGTTCCCCTGGTCCCGCTTAGATCAGCCTGGTGGCTAATCTATTTATACCAGTTACCAACAGTCCAATGTTGGGATCGGGAACAGAGAGGAGGAAAGGGGAAGGAGCTACAAAAATAGTCCTACACCACTGAGAATTGCCATATGCAGAGGGAATCCTCTGGTTAGCTAAGATGGAATTTAGACTGCTTTGCATCACCTGCCCAGAAAAAAGCAGCCTTGCTACCCTGGAAAATCCAGCCCACGATTTGAGATATAGCTCAAAATACTTTAACACAAGGGATTCACCTCTTGAACACACAAGCCATATTCTCCAAAGGTATAAATTAGCAGCATTCTTTTACCTTCCATAGAACTATGCTTATTTATACCTGCTGGGTATCTGTCTCATTCTGTTTTCCTTTCTTTAAGAGCGGTTTCAAAAATGCAATCAGTTGGAGTCTCTTCATTGATCGCAGTTGCTTTTGGATCAGGCCCTGAGGATCCATCTTATTGGATTCAATGAACAGAGTAAATTCTCAAATATTTCTAGAAATTATGTTGGCATAGCTCTATGGATTAAGAAGCTATGTTGATTTACACCAGCTGAACATTTGGCCTGTGTATGTGTGTGTGATTTGTACTAGTGTAAATCCAGAGTAACACTTGGAATTACTAGACTTCCTTTTGGTTTACACTGAGGTAACTGGAAACAGAATTTGACTTTCACACTTTTCTACTTTTCAATGATCAGTTATATGTTTTATTCTTTCAATCACAGTTAGAGGGGAAATATCCTTATTAGAAGAGATCACTTTTAAAAAGCAGAAAGGCATCTGCTTTCTAGAGCTATTTGCACCCCCAAAACTTGTTCTTTATTCATATCTCTCATTTAGCTGAAGCTGAAACAAACAAATGAAATTAATTACTCTTGAAGTTGGATATCACCTTTTTGAGCCTACTCTTCTGAAATTAAAAATTGCTTGTGTGGAATGTTTCTAGCTAAACTGCTTCCTACACTCACAATTTTTAGTCAGATAGGTGCTTTTTAAGCATAATTTGTCTAAGCAGCAGTGATATCCAGTGGCTGGTAGACTGATCCCAAGCGGCTCTTGCCCTATTATGGAATCATTCTGTCCAGATCTTCTTTTACTTAATTATGATTGGCTGAATCTTTGAGTTAGCTAAATATAAATAAATGTGTTGAACTGCACTTTTCCTCAGACTGTGTACCAGCTCAGAATGCTCTCAATTTAAGTTCTAAAAGAAGTTGTGAACACCTGAAAATATTAATAATAAATTTGTTAGTCTCTAAGGTGCCACAAGTACTCCTGTTCTTCTTTTTGCGGATACAGACTAACACGGCTGCTACTCTGAAACCTGAAAATATTAAAGATCAGATTTTAGGTTAATGTCTTTAGTGTAGGGTGCCCAGACAGCAAATGTGAAAAATCGGGATGGGGATGGGGGGTAATAGGAGCCTACATAAGAAAAAGACACAAATCAGGAGTATCCCTATAAAATCAGGACATCTGGTCACCCTACTTTAATGAAAAAAAATCTATGTTCAAAATTTCTAATTTGGGATGCTAAAGATAGGCCCCTAAATAACTTCAGTGGGAGAAAAACAGATTATGATGCCAAAGTATGGATTTAGGGGCCTAACTTTAGATATCTGTTTGGAAATTTTGGCCTAATTCTACAGGGTCCACAGAGCAGAAAAACTTTAAGTGAAGCTTTGGAACACTGACATTGCATGTAGTTTTTTAACCTTAGCTTCAAACTTTGCAGGCAATGGTCCTGATCCTGAGTGAATCAATGGGACTACGCATGTGAATAAGGACTCCTCATGTGAGTAAATGTTTGCTGGTGAAGGCCCTAAGCACAGCTCTAATCGCGTGGAAGACTATTTAACTTGTAAAACCTATCAAGACTAGTTTGTACCAAATGTGTGCTTATGTCACACATACACCTTTTAAACAAAGGATGGAATGGTCCACCTTAATTTTAGATAGGTAGTAGTTGCAATTATGTCAGCTACTTAAATTTATTTGCAGGCAGTCAATTCATATTGATCATAACTCGACCTTACAATGACCTTGAGCAAAGGTACTCCGCGACTGTTATAAATATTGTGATCAATACTGAAGTGCAACTGACTACAACTAGTTACTGATAAATGAAGTAAAAAAATACACTATTTTCAGAAACAAAGATAATAACTGCTCATTTAATCAACTGTTTGCAAAGATTTAATATTGATACATGAAGCTATAATGACATTCTTGGGCACTTTTAAATTGTGGAAAACAATAGGGAGCGGAGCCAGTGTAGCATATTAAGGCAAAAGAATCATTACTTCCCAACTTCAAATAAGAAATGTCATGATATTTATGACAACAATGCAGATAACAAATACAGTCGCTTAGCAGTACTTGTTGGAGATGGCTTGTATCAAACTACTTCTTTTCTTTATGCGTGAGCCTGGTCTAGTGAAATAAAACACCATATTACTGTACATGGAACAAAGACTTTAGTACCACTTATTTTACTCTAGTGCCACTCTCTTTTGCACATTTGTGCCTGAATTAAATTGCACATCCCCAGGTATAACTAACTGTAATCATGAGGAAGAGATCATTTTGGTCTCAGCACATCTGCTACATGTTGATACATTTCCCTACACTGACTAAAGTTAAAAGGAAGGATATTAGAGAAGTTTTCCCCAGTTGTTCCTTTCACTTTGTTCAGAATTCCACTGAGCAATGCACTGGCAACTTAAACTGAGACAAAATAGAAGTCCATAGGCAAAACGGCAACAGATTCTGTTGCTAACTGAGAGACCTGAGCATAGGAGCTGACCTTCTAGACACTGCATCCAACTGTCAAATTCTGTCTGAGGAGACATTTATTTTGAACAAGGTAGACCTGCTTCTCCCCCAAATCCACTGGTATCTTTCTCAGACAGGCTGCTGTCACTACGACTGATGCCTGGCTCTGAGATGCTAAGTGCACTGGATACTCTGGGGCATCTCAGCTGTAGGATGAAGTGAGAGAACTGTAGCACTTACAGCAGCAGGATGGCAGGAGCATTTTTTGTCCCCATCAACTACCCTGATAAGCCACAGAAGTTCTTTTTTCCTTCTATGCTTTTTGCAGTTCAACTTGTATGGAAACCCATTTTATAGTTACACCACAGGGTTTTTGGAAATAGATTTTTACATCTGTGACATACTTTACTAAAGACATTAATTAAATGGTGAGAGATGGTTAATGCTCCTGAAATCAGAAACAGGAGGCAAAACATTCTCCAGATCCAGACCTCCCATCGACCTCTCCACTGCTTGGATGTTTTCCCCACACATTTACTTTTCTCTCTTGATCCTTGGAGTTAATCTGATCCTATTTCCTACGCCCCATACACTAGACTTTTTTGCACGCTTCCGTTTTTCTTTTTTCTTACAGTCATGTCCTTCTCCCACCTCCCTTTAGATCTTACACTCCAGTGAAGCTATTTATTAATAAACCTGTGTTTTCAGAACAGCAGTACATCAATAAATGACCGAGTGGTTCAGTTAGTCAGCATTCTGGGAAATCCTTTGCTGTATTGAAGAGCTGTAAATCTCCATTATTGCTTCCCATAGCACAAATAAAGAACACCCTCTTACCTTCATGACATCCTTTTTGTTAATTTTTTAAGGGTGAATGTGTATGTTCATCATAGCTAAGAGGCTGACATGCTTAGTGTTTGGACAGGACGGATACCAGTTTCTGATCTGCAATTGAAGATATTGTATTTTTTCCAGGTAACTATTCAATGTAAGTCAAACACACATTGAATTAAGGTATGGATGGGTGTAGTAGGGTTGCACCGGGGCTCTACCCTCCGAGACGGAGGGGTGCCACACCGGCTCACTAAAGTGCAGGCAGTCCAAGCTCAGGTCCCTTTACGCAGGGGCTGAGTGGCCCACAGTTCAGGAGCTCAGGCCCTTAGGCAGGGGCTGAGCGCTAATTAACAGTTTAAGCAGGCCCAGGCCCTGGATCAGGGTGGGAACACATGGTCCCAGCTCAAGCCCTTTGGGGCAGGGTTTGAGCAAACAAGCAGTTGAGGAGCTCAGGCCCTCTGGTGCAGGGGCTGAGCAAACAAGCAGTTAGGGAGCTCAGGCTCCCACCTGAGCGTTGGGTGAGGGGGAAGCCTGCCACCCGTGCGGGGTGGCAGGGGGGAATGCAGGCCCACCCACTCCACTGCGTTCCAGCCCGGGGCCCTAGCAGTGGTTACTGCCACTGCCGGTCAGTGGGGTATCCTGACTGAAACACACTGACATCGGCTCACAGGCCTCTGCAGCGTGACCAGGGTCGGCTACCCCCGGGCTACTTCCATGTTCCCCCTCGGGGCCTACCTCATTGGTGATGCCGGGTTCGGGCCAGTCCAGGAGCATCGGTTCCTCGGGTGCGGGGCTTGGGGCCCGGTCCGGCAGTTCTCCCCCAGGGTAACTGGCACGGGGCAGGCTTGACTCCTCCTCGGGGCAGCTGGTCCGGGACAGGCTTGGCCAGTCCTCCTCAGGGTAGCTGGCACGGGGCAGGCTGGGCCAGTCCTCCTCGGGGTAACGGGTCCGGGGCAGGCTGGGCCAGTCCTCCTCGGGGTAACGGGTCCGGGGCAGGCTGGGCCAGTCCTCCTCGGGGTAACGGGTCCGGGGCAGGCTGGGCCAGTCCTCCTCGGGGTACCTGGCGAGAGGTAGGCTTGACCGGCGCAGGGGGTTAGCAGGTGGCTCGCGGCCTGCGGCTGTCTCCCCAGCAGGAGCTCGGCCCGAGACGTCTGCTCTCTCTGGCGGTCTGGCTCTCACTGAGCTCTGCTGGCGGGCTTTTATACTTCGGGGTTGGGGCCATGACCTCGGAGGGGCGGGCCGCGGACCCGGTGGCTCCGCCCACGCTGGGGTTGGAGGGAGCTCGGCCCTGTCAGAGATGGAGGGGTGCCACACCGGCTCACTACAATGGGTAAATGGATTTGATTAAAATATAAGCAACCCCTCTTTTGCCCCCCCCCCACACACTTGGATTTTGTTCATTCCAGGAGGGAGGGATTTTGTGCACCAAGATTTTACAATTCTTGGTGAGACCCCTCCTTTTATATTTCAGAATGGTAATGTTGTGAGACATCTCCCCACAGTACAGGCATTATAGAATCCTGTTACAGAAGACCAAAGAGTTCATTTGCATGAAAAAAAGACTTACACGGAGGAGGGAAGTGGGGTCACTTGGACCATTTGTCCTATCTCTGTAGAGTAGGTTAGAGAAGATCTGGTGTATGTTGGGGAGATGGCTTTGTTTGGGAAAGGAGAGATTGTGGGATGGTGGAAATTCCAAAATATTCAGATGAGATGAATATCAAGACTTTGGGTTCTTATCCAAAGTGAACCCAAACTTGGAAGCTTTTGAGGTTAGCCCAATCACTAATGTAGGAGGTATATGATCTGTTACTTTGTGAAAGCAGATTCTATCCACATTGTAATTGCCTTACTGGAGTCATTATGGTATATTGCACTCATTTTACTATCAAACTGAGTTGTATTTCATCACGTTCAGAACTGGCAGGATGGAGACATGGCTGACGTGCTGCCTATAACTAATGCAATGAGACACATTATCCAAAACAAATACCTGCTTTTGCTAAGTCTCAATTAGCTAGAAGCAGGGCCGGCTCCAGCATTTCTGCCCCCCAAGCAAAAAACAACAACACAAAAAAAAGCTGCGATCGGCGGCGGCAGTTCAGCGGCAGGTCCTTCACTCCTAGAGGGAGCGAGGGACCTGCCACCCCCGAATTGCCGCAGGTGACGCCCCTCTCCCTTGGCCGCCCCAAGCACCTGCTTGTTAAGCTGGTGCCTGGAGCTGGCCCTGGCTAGAAGTGTATTTTGACATTTTTATGGAGACTTTGAACCCTCAGGTAATTGTCCAATTGTACTTGTCCAATCTTCTGCCAGCAGGCTCTGTCTTGATAAGGACAGACCCCTTTCTGTTTAACTGAGAGGACATTCAAGCTGAGTGAGCTTTAAATGACCTTAGCTCACTTCAGGCTTTATAAACAGGTGGGAAAACCTACTCAGTCCAGTTGTTTCACCAAATCTATGAGATTTCTGGTCCTTAGATGCCACTGAAATAAATAATAAAAAAATCTAATACCAAAGGCATATAGAAACCCAAAAGTAAAATACAGCATATTTTTAGTTACTCTTTGAAAATTTGCATAAGAATGAAGTTATTCTTCAGATATTGCAAGAGTGGGCTTTCCCACCTACTAATGAGATGTATTAGAGATGGTGAAATTACAAAAGCAATAACTTTGCCATATTAATTAATCCTGAATTACAGCAGAATTTTTATAAGTGCATATGACATCCATAGTATGCCAAATTAATTCTTTACGATCATAGCTATTGCAATCAATACTAAATGAATTCATAATGATAAGATACTTTAAATAAAGAGTTACCACAAAAATAATAAAAAGGTCATCACCACCAAAGCTATAGCATACTAATAAAGTATCGGCTCAACAAGATGGGTGATAGCTATGAGAATCAATGGCAAACTTTTAATTTATCCCTATGTTTGTCCTTACCCCCAGAACTCTCACTATCCCTTTCCTTTACTTAGTAATTCCAGTTAGGGCTGTGCAACAGCATCTTCTTTTGGAGCCAGTGTCTACTGGATAGACAATAAGAGATATAGTTGTTATGAATAGTACAGCTGACTCCCGGGTGAGGAACTTAGAGAATACAAATACGAAGTCTAAGAGATGGTCTACACTAGAAGATTAAGTCAACCCTGCTACTTCACTCAGGGATGTGAAAAATCTATACCTTGTCCCTGGTGTAGCTCTCACTAGGTTGGTGGAAGAATTTTTCCATTGACCTAGCTACTGGCCCTCTGGGAGGTTGATTACCTACTTTGGTGGGAGAGCCTTTCCCATCAGCATAGGTAGCATCTACAATAAAGCTCTACAGCACTCCAGCTATGCCGCTGTAGCATTTCGGATGTAGACAAGCCCTAATTCTAGGAGGTCCCTGGGAAATAGCACCAGTACTCCAATGAATCTGTTAAGAGCAGATGTAAAGAGCAGTCAGAGGAAACCATTAGCACCACATATCTCCACCACTACTGTTACGTGACCTGGTGCCTAACTTCCTTTGAGGAGTGGGGTTTAGCCCAAACCCCTCACCTTGGATTTCTGGTCCATTCTGTGCAGTGAATGAAACAAGGGTCCTGGGGAAAAATAGTGTGTGATCATGTGGTTAAAGACTGTATCATAACTCAGACACACAAACGGGCTATATTAAGGCTATATGGGAAACCTTAATTCTGCTTTTGAGTGCTAAACTTTACAGCTGTAACATTCTTTTAATGTATTTTTTTGAGTGTAATACATAGTGTGATGAGTCATTCCATAGGCACCCTCTTCAGAATGATCTGGAGGGAAGAGTTGGAGGCCAGACATCAATGTCATCCTGGGGGAAGTGGGGACTGAGATCAGCATCTATCCAACAGGGGGCACTGTGTGGTGATTCCAGAATTAAGAGGAAGGGGACATAAGGTTAGACGGAGATCAGGCACAGGAAATGACACGCAGATGGTTGGTGAGTAGCAGCCTGTGATCTGGCTGTGGATAAGCAGCCACACAGATAGAGCCTAGGAAAACTGATTCTCAGATGGGCAGATCTTGTAGGGTGAGGGAAAGAGACTAGCCTAGAGCAGGGCTGAGAAAAGGAAAACTGCCTGCAAAGGTGGCATGCATCTGCACTAGGAGAGGTCTACAGGACTCGCTGAGAAGAGGTCATTCCAGCCCGAGCCAAAGGAATACTGTACATTGCTCTATTTTTGAAGCCACTTGGCATCTTTGTAATATAGTCTTTATTCATCCGTGAAAATAAGCAGTCATTGCATATTTGAGAGAAAATGCTTGTCTTAGCTACCATGGGTAAAGTTCTATTCTCAGCTATCCTGATGTAATTCAGAAACAACTCTGCTGAAGTCAATGGAGTTACCCAATATTTATACCAGTGTATCTGAATTCAAAATTTGTCCCAGTATATGAAGATTGCACACCCAGACAGGACCCTTTGGTTCAAAGTTCTTATGATACAAATGATTTAGGTGGAATGATAGGTAAAAACACCCAACATCCTTTTATTCTAGTTGGTATGGTGAAGAGTGAGCCAGAGGAAGTTAGAGTGGTTTCCAAACATCTCCATTCACTACCAGTATTTGATTAAAGTCTTTAATTTCATTAGACAAACTGATTTTTCCATGCATTACTCTCTCCTTTTAATATGTAAATTACATGGGATTTGACTCATTACAATATTTATATGCTTGCTGTCTTCAAATGGACACCAAGCACAAGGCCTCAATCTAGGTTGGGCCTGTTAAGAAGAAACCGGTGTGAGAAAAGATGCAGGGTTTTCACATAAACGCTTCCAAGAGACCTTCCCACCAAAACGTCTGACATTCATCACATTTCATATGTACCCAGACTGCTCTGTGCTGCTTTGTGTTTTACTCAAGGGGTGCCTGCAGCCAAAGCAGATCGGCCTGTGATCTTGTCAGATTTCACAAGTAAGCCGTGTCAGGCCTGGTTAGTACATGAATGAGAGACCTCGAGGGGGGAACAGAAAACAATATGATGCTGCAGGAACCAGTATTGGTGATTGAATAGGCAGCACTCTTAGGTCTGAGTTATTATTGAATTGATGCCATAGCATAGTGACAAGGTGCACACATCTGTATTGTACCCACATCTGTATGAAACAACAGAGGTCTGGACTACTTGTGTTCACTAAAGATCGCAAGGCTCTTTTCACAAGTGGTAATCCCGGAGTCCTAGCTAAATTCTTATGCTGGTAACTACATTCTGCCACCTTAATTTCCCTCCTTTCAGTTGGACCCAATATTCTGTATGACATATACTAGATCCTTAGTGTAGTGTGCTGTTAAATACTTACCTTTCTAATAGCTGACATATTCCACTCCAGAAGTGGCTGCATTTCATTAATGAGTGATTTGTGTGTATATTTAGCATACAGTCTGTGTCTGTGTGTGTGTAAAATATACATGTATATACAGATATGGCTTACTTATGCAAAGCCTTACTCAGGTGAGTAATGCTTACTCATGTGAATAATTCCATGGACTGGACCTACACATATGAGTAACAAGTATCTATGTGTACCATAGTAAGTTGTTTTCAGAATCAAGCAAATCAATAAATCTGATAAAGGCCCCGATTCAAAAAGGTATTAAAACACATGCTGAACTTCAAACATATGAGTAGTTTTATTGATTTCAGTTGCCTACAGTTAGGCACATGCATAAAGACACTTTTGAATCAGGGTCACTATTATTTATTATTCTCATTAGACTGTATTATTTAAATATCAATTAAACATCACGACCAATATGTTCTAGTTTTAAACTCACTTCATTCTTCATTCACATGGTATAAAAGCCACACAACATTTCTTTTACACTTGGTAAGGCAAACTAATGCTGAAGAAATGATAAATCTAAATACTAATATGGAGAGAAAATTCAAAATATTATTGGAAATTCTGTATTTTTCCTGCATAATTTTGGAGAAAACTAAGCCGTTAAAGGATTTTTGATAAGATGAGAGTTCAGATTTTCAAAACTTCCAGAATTAGAAATGGATTACTTTAGATACACATGTACACATCATCAGATACCTGATAAAATCCACTATAGTGCATGGATAAGCATGATGACTGATTTTATGAGCGACAAGGCACTGCACATCCATGAACATGATTTAGCCCTCAGAGATTCACGCATACTGATGTTAAAAAGCTTGAAATCAAAGTAAAATCAAAATCGTGAGGGCCTGCAGTCAAAACACCTCAGGCTGAGATTGCATCATGCATCATAAATGAAGCTGGGTTGTTGCTTGGTTTGCAGACCACCAATGAAAGTGTAGGTGCTGTGGGAAGTAATGCTGGTTACTATTGTCTAGGTAGAATTATTTCCTCTGAGTAGAGCTGGGAGAAATTTTTCTCAAATGAAAAGTTTGTTGTTGTTGAATGGCCTTTTTACAAAAACAAAAAACAAAAAAATTAGCTTTTTTTAAAAATCAGAGATGTTATCAAAATGTTTGTGGAAATAGTTAATATTTTGCTTACCAAAAAACTAGGTTTTGAAACCGCCCCCCCCATCCATTACACTTTTGATAATGCTTTTGTCTGATAAAATAGTAAATAAAAAATGTTGTGAAAAATGAAAAATGGGTCTGTTTTGAATCCAGCAAAATAGAAACAACTTTGAAATATCAATTTTTTTTTGCATTTTTGAATTTTTTTCCGACCAGCTCTGCATCTAAGTACTAGTGCAGTGCCTTAGCATGGCACTAGGGGACGCTATCTGCTGGAGATGCCAAGTAAAAACAAGGTCTTGATTTCTTTTGCTTATTAAAGGTCCAACAATTCAGCAATGATAGGGTTATTAACTTTTGTGCCCTGGTCAGATTTTAACTTGGATTTATGACATTCTATCCATCCCCAGAATGGTGATGGTTCACCTCAAGAGACAGCTGCATTTCATTGCTAAATGAAATGATCCATGGTACAGTTGGTATATCTGTTTAAGTTAATAAATGTTTGGGGATCTTTGGGGATGATAAATACTATAATAAAACATTCAAAGCATTAGAGGAAAACTGATCTGACTTTCCTATGCCCAGAAATTAACTAAAGATTTCTTATAAAAGTCATTGTCCAACAATGCCTTTTTAAAAACAGCATGGTATGGCAGACAAAGTATATTTCCATATTTTACATACCAGGATACAATTTATCTCTACTAAAAATGACATCTGCATTGTTTAATGAGTGCTCTCCATGTATTTGGTACTGTAAAAACCTCAAAAGAAGACACAGTCCTTGCCCCAAGGAGTTTGCAATCTGAGACCCCAATCCTGCAATCAGATGAGTTTAAGTAGCACCCAGGCAAAATCAGTTGTGTTCTGCAGGGCCATAGGGATCTGCCCCATAGCTCCAGTTACACAATCAGGGCCTCCATAAGTACATGTTGCATGTTTATTTATGCCATAATAGTCATAATTTTAGGGAACATTTTTACAAGCCAATGCCCTTTTTCCTCCTGGACTTTTACTTCCTCAAACAGTCCTCTCCAGAGGAAAATGTATCTGGTTAACAGAATTGAAATGAATTATGTTAATTTACCAGCATAGACATGAAATACTTCCAGTGGTTTTGCAATTCATTAGCCCTTCTGTTAAAAAGTAAGGGTCAGTTTACAATTAGGATCTCTCATAGTAGAGCAGCAAAGTGATGTAGTGCTCATTGGGGTGATGTACACAGGAAAAACATGGATGATGAGCCAAGTATTAAGGATGAGCTTTAAACTTATAGAATTCCTTCTTCTTCTTCTTCTTTTTTTTTTTTTTTTTTTAAATCCAGGCTTATTTCTGATTTACGCATTTCAAAGCTCACAGAGCCAAAGGAGGGAGATTTTCTAGCAGTGGGGGGTTAGCCTATTAAAATTCATCATGATTCTCTTTACTGAAAGGAGTAAACAAAAATCAATTTTCTTTAGTAAAGAAGTTGGCTGAGTTGCAGGTTCATCTAGGGCAGACCTAGTAGACTCTTATAAAACGTTTACCAAATAATTCAGAAATACAAAATTAGTCTCGCTTCCACTTTTCAGTTAGGGAGGAGGGGAAATAAAGGGGATAGAAATGTAAAGGATGTCAAAGCTTTTCAACAAAAAGATGCAGTCCTGTAATTATCTGACCAAACAAATGTAATTGTATCCATTAAACTAAATAGAAAATTGTTGGGCTACAGAAAAGATTGGATTGTCTATAAGGGTCACACAGAAACCAAAGGTGTAGATAAACAATATCAACCACACTCCTCCTTTCACCCCATGCCTCTTTGCTCATTCTTTGACGGAGATGCGTTTTCATAAGTATATGAAATCTATATAAAGTAACTGTATCTCTTTGTTTTTTGCCAGTACTCTCCCAGGACAGGGCATTGGGTTTCTTTGAGCCCAAGGGATTAAGCCAGCAGAGCCCCTCCTAGTTGAAGCATATGATATTGATATCAGTGTTTTTGGTAAAGTAGGGATTCAAAAATTCACATATCACACAAGGCTCCATAAAGTCTATGCTCTGTAGAGATGTATAGGCAGGGGTGGAAAAGAGCCAAGAAAGGTTTCTGCTCTGAAAAGCAAGTATTATGTAATGGGTTAGATTTGTTTGTCAGGGCCTTCTATTTAATATTTGGTGTGTTTCCACTAAATATGGAAATAGGTTTGCATTTTGGGATTTGTTCTAACCCCAAATCATTTGGGTTGGTTAAGAAAGTATAGGCAAATACAGACAGGGCTGCTTATTCTTAAACATTTGGAGTTGGTTTTCACAGAATTCTTCCAGTCAGAACTGGGTCCAAATCATACCGTCTTTTAGTCTTCCATACAATATTTTTACTGTGTTAAGTATAATGAAGAACTCATGCAAAAATCTGATTGTCTTCTTCTTAACTAGAGAAATGTATTATGGTCAATTTGAAGTCTTCTACGAGTATTATAGCTTTGTGGAAATTGGCAATGCTTACAGAAGATATGTTGTCACAGAGTAGCCTGCTAATCTACTGATTCCTATTTTACACTAGGGTTACACAAAATGTATCTTGCTTTGTGTACCAAGTATGATATTTTCAAAATTGTTTTAAATTAGTTTTAGCATGATCCTAAAAAAAGCTGACATAGCTGTGCTAGGATCATGCTAAAACTGAACTAAAGGCACGTTTACACATATGCTGTATATTAAGCTTAACCAGGTTTACGCCCCTTTCCTTTGGTTTTTGGAAGAGTCCCGCATTGTCACATGTAAAGGGACATTTCAGCACTGATTTTTCATTTTCATGAGATTAAAAGTGAAACATGTAACCACAAAGCTGGTTTATGTCATCCCCCTGTTGGAGCCAGCAGTCATGCCAAAAATTAGATATTTGATAGGTTTGTGAGAGAAACAGATGCAGGAGGGATGCCATTCCCACAATTTTGAACTCCTTCTTATCTTTAAGCTAGAAAGAACATTCCAGATGAAGAAAATCTATTTTACTGGCTTTAAAAAATAGAGGGGTGGGGGGGACAAGTTAATTTAAAACCAATGTCATTCTTGGGAAGTTAGAAACCATAAATGAGGTAGGGTGTGTGTGTGTGTGTGTGTGTATCTTGAAAAAATAAACAAGTATGCTAAGACATGCTTTTCCCTTGCTGTTTATCTATTTAACTGAACCAACTTTTTTGTTCTTTTTGGCTCCATTTATGTTTTTGAGGTGCGGGGTGAAGGGGGAAGGTAAACATACGTATATTTAAGGGAAGAATTCCCCTCAGACGCACATGCACAAGCAATAAACCCAGTGAAAGCTAAAGCATCCAAAAAGTCTTCTTTCGGCTTTTTGTTTTGGAAGCAGTTTGTATGTCCCTGTTCTTTTTATTTCATTCTGCCAGCTGTCTGCTAAACAAATCTAGCCAGGTGGGGCTTACAACCCATGACTAAAAAACCTACTAGTGCAGCTGTCCAGCTTGCCCGGAGGAAGAATTCAAACAAATGGCAGGAATGAAAAGATTGGTTTTGTTTTCAAGAAAGTAACTACTGTACCTTCCTTGCTTCATTTTTTGTTTGTTTTTTTTAGTTAACTCCTGGCCTCCTAAGATTTTACAGCGTAATGGAAAATCCACTTTCATGGTTTTATCATTCAATACGTTTTTGGTATAGCTTGGATTTCTTTAATATTTTTTCAGTAATTATTTTATTCCGTGTTAGACACGTAGGACAACTTGGCTGCTTCAAGTGTTACTAAATGTATAATAATCTGACATTTTCTCTACAAATCATCTGGTAAGCCATACAGAAGCTTAGCTGGCTTTTTAAATATTCAATAGTTGAATATATAACTAGTGAAGGGTGATGGTTGGTATTGTTTATCCACAAGCTGGGAACAGAACAGGCTTCTTTGCATTGCTTCATCAATCGACCTCAACTGTGATTTTCTAGTCAGCAAATGAGTGCTTCATTTTCTGTGTCTGTGTTGGGCTAAACGAGAGCTGTGCTAAAAATTACCAAACTGCCATCTGATCCGTAGTACCATCAAAAAGAAGATTATCATGTAAGCCACTGAGCCACCTTCTCTTCCTCCTTTAAAAAAATATGTATTCACTTGGCACATCACAAACTTCAGCCAAGGCATTTAGCTAATTTTAAAATAGAAAAATTCTCTGTGATTTTTCTGGGTGACTTCTGAGCAACTTGGTTACTGTTGGCCCAATCCTGCAACTTTGAAGTCAATGTTAGTATCCAATCTTGTGACATACTTAACTCACTAGGAGATGAGCATTCTCACTGCTCTCAGGTGTCACTCAGATCCTGTTAGATCTAGCTTTAAAAGTACAAGTGACCTTACCACCTCTCAGGAGTTGGGCAGCTCCTCACAAGTTCAGTCCTTAATTATGGGCTCTGATATAGGTGCTGATCCAGCAAAATACATAACTATGTGCTTTATTTTAAATTTGTGAGTAGCCCATTGACTGCTCATTATAATAATACAATTAATAGTAGTATTACAGTACTATTGGAAAACCCAATAAGCTGTCAGGGTCCTATTGTGCTAGGCCAGTGGTTCTCAAACTTTTGTACGGGTGATCCCTTTCACATAGCAAGCCTCTGAATGTGACCCCCCCCCTCTTATAAATTAAATTAAAAACATTTTTTAATATATTTAACACCATTATAAATGCGGGAGACAAAGCGGGGTTTGGGATGGAGGCTGACAGCTCACGACCCCCCATGTAATAATCTCGTGACCCCCCTCTGGGGTCCCGACCACCCAGTTTGAGAACCCCTATGCTAGGCACTGTACAGACAAATAGCGAAGGAAATGGTCAGATTGCTCCGAGAGCTAACTTGTATGCTTGAAATTAAACATGTGCTTAAATACGTTGCGATTTCAAGCATACAAGACTACCCCAGTCCCAATTTCAAGCGGTATTTACCAAATCACCACTAGAATAACAACAAATCTGTAGCCCCCAAACTGAAGAACTAGGCACCAGTCTTGCAAGCAGTGGTGCACGTGTGGACCCGAATGAAAGAATTCGGTTGAAGTCACTGAGACTCCATATAAGAATTGGGGTCCATCCCAAGCATCTTGCTGAATAATCCAAGCCTAGCTTTGGAAAGAAGCAAACCAATTATTATGCACAGTAAATGATTGTCACTTGTTGCCATTTATAAACTAAAATTAGTGTGAAAGAGATTGAAGATTGTTTCCATCTCTTTCGAGCAAGTACCCATCTTTCATTCCTGACTAGCCAAAATATTCTGATAACCCCCCTTTCCAGCTGATTTGGAAGGGCCTGGTACCAGGGAGAATGAGGCATTCTGTCTCCTTGTTTTGTCATTTCTCAGGTGATGAGGAAACAGTGCATGCTGACTGGGCTGTACAATTCAAAATGGCATCCAGCACAGGCAGGCAAAGCCAGATTGCTGTTGCAGTCACTGTTATTTCCTTTTGTTATATAACAAGGCATGAGTGATATTGGTCGGGGTGCTCACAAGCCAAGAAAAAAGAAGGCCAATTTTTCATGAGGAAATTGAAGTGCTGATGCAGAACTAACCCTCACAGTTTGTTGTTGTTTAATGAAGAAGCAGTGAGTGGGGGATTTTGGCAAAACTTGGTGGCTAAGCATAACAATCATAATGACATTATTTAACACACAATGGAGTGACAAAGGCACTGAAGTGTAACAACTAAGAAGTTGTACAAAGATTCTTTAAAAACAAATTGGACAAAAGAACAGAATTTGGTCACATTTTCAGACTCCTCACAGCAAAATATTCCCTTTTAATTGTTGTTTCTAATTTCATTGTGCATTTTGTCCATAACAAGCCAAATTCTGCTCTGAGACAACAGTGTGATTCTGGAGTCATTCCTCTGAAACCGATGGAGTTGTTCCATATTTACACCAGTGCTCATGAGACTAGAATCTGACTTTACAGGCAGACTGTGAGTAGCTTTCATACAATACCTGTTTTTCTTTATTGCATTAAGAATACTCTTGTTCAAACTTCTATACCAACTGGAGTACTCTTGATTTTTAAGACAGCAGTTTTTTAAAGTAATCCATTGTGGGTAGTTTTTATGAAATGTAGATTTATTTAATAAAGAACCTATAAATCAATAAAATGTGGGTAAACTCAGTCACAGGTTACATATTTTGCCCAAGGTCACATGATAAGCCCGTGTCAGAGTCTGACACAGAACCCAGGAGTCCTGGATCTCTGATTTTCTCTTTAACAACCATAAAACATGTTAAAGGAAAATAAATTACAGGTGTATGGGAGTGTTCTCCTTTTATTCTTCATTTTCAGTTTCAGGTGATCTATGTAGATCTTTTACTTCATCTTTTTCCAGGCCCCATTTCTCTATTTCTCTGTGTTTCCAGGGAGCACACTCCCTCTCTTCTAAACCCATCCTCCCCCCCCTCTCTCCACATATAAAAACAGTCTTTTAATAGAATTCTAACCTGAGAAAAAAGTCTAATTTCATTTGAAGTTCTCTGAAATGCCTTCCTATTCCTACACACCCTCCAGGTTCAAAGCTATCCTTTTTGCATACGAGCTTTCAGGATTTTTTTCTCCCATACAATGTTTTAACTTCATTTTTGTGTGTTCTTATGATTATTTTACCAGCACGTATAACACACAGTTCCCACTTTACAACTGTGGTAAATATAAATGCAGAAATTATACACTCAGATGAATAAAGGAGCACAGTGAAAAAAATCCTAGCAGGTCTTGAACCAGCCAGTAATCACTCCTACATATTGTCTATTATAGCCCAGTGTACAAACAGTACATTTCCACATCACACAGGTGGAAGTGTGAAGCTGAGGCTCATTTAACAGTGTGAATTTTCCCGATGTATCACAATTACAGGAACACCTGTGTTTCATAACTTTCTGCTGATCCACTGTGAAAATTCACAGTGTTTAGTAACCTAATCATCAATGTGCTTTGTTTCCTATAATATCTAGAGTGGGGTGGTCATTCTTTCTTCGTCTCTTTTTAAGAATTTTTTTCCAGTGATTCCAGTACTTGTGATATGGACTGCACTTTACAGCCCTTTAGAATGAAAATTCTTGATCACAGAACGGACTGAGGCTACAGCAGTGCAAGCTTCCCTGTAAATCTGTCTCAACTATATGCTGAGTGACAAAAAAAAAAAAAAAAGACAAATTTCTTGCCCATTCAGTCCATGGGCTCTCCGCTGAGGATGCAAACAAGGGTGCTAATTACTGTCATTGTGGTAGTGCTTTTTTTTTCTGGTAATCTGGACACTGGATCATTAGGGACTAAACTGAGAGCAACATCTCATTTCATGTTGGTCACCTGGCTACCATCATGATATCATGGTACTGATGTCCACTGTTGGGCTGCAGTACAAGGGATGTTTTGATAGTGATTCCAGACCTCTTAAAAGGCTTTTAATAGTTCTTCACTCCAGACTTCATCATAGATATTGTCTCTAAATTCTATTCTATTCTATTCTAGTCTACATTTAGAAAGAGGAGCAAATACAGAGCAAGATTGTAATTTGCTCTTTGCAGCTGTGAACCACTGCTCTATGTGGGGGGAAGTCCAGACACCATGGGGGCCCCTACACCCAACCCTATGCAGATGAGTGGAAAGTGGGTAGAACCCTGGGTCCATCCCACTGAATTTCAATGACACTTTAGGCCTATGTGCCTAAATCTCTTTTGAAAATGGGATTTAGGCTTCTATGTCACTTGGGTGATTTTGAAAATTTTACTCAATCTCAGAAACCCTTATAGTGTAAACCTTATCTCCCCATGCCCTGTGTTTGTGTATGGTTGTTAGTGCTCATTGTGTTATGGGTAATTTAGATTGACAGTTCTTCCAGGCAGGAATCTATCATTTTACTTTTCTATAAAATGCCATTGACGTGCATGGAGTTATACAAACAACAAATAATACTTTTTTACGTTGCCTGTAAGGCAAACCTATCTCCCTCTCTTTCCATGAACCCCAACAGACCTCCTATCTTCACTGAATGAAGACTGGGGCTCAGGACTCCTGAGTTCTTTTCTTTGGTCATTCTCACCTATTCTGCTTACAGCTCCGTCCTTGAGTGAACTTGGGGATATAGAGTGAAGTCTATATCCATCTGTAAAAGAGATAAAATAATACTTACCCTACTTCACAACATGTAGAGAGGTTGATAAATTAATTAGCATAAAGTGCTTTGAGATCCTCAAATTAAAGTACTATATAAGTGCAAAGTAGTAGTAATAGTTGGATCATTTTAGGATGTCAATGGTTGTGACCATCTCTGCTGGATTGGCTGTAATCTGCAAATCTCACAGTTTCCCAGAGTTATTTAAATTAGGAGAGTTGGTCATGTAGTGTGAGGGATTTCTGACCCAGATTAATCCTGGACCACATGAAATTTGATTACCGCAGCTGTTATACCAGAAATGAGAGAGACCTTCATGACAGTCACTAGATGCAAGAGGCCCTTATGTGCTATGGTGATGGATGCATTTTGAATATCTATAAGATGCTGAGGTAGAACAATAGCTGTGTTGATAGAAGGCCTGATCAGGATCAAGAAGAGGAGCAGTGATGTCCCAGGTCTTGAACCAAGGCCTGGGTGTCCCCATTCAGTCTCTGCATCCTAGCCTCCAACCAACATCTACTGAAACCTGATGGGCTGAGAAGCTACTAGTACTATACCCCCAGCCAAGGCACTACCCAAAGGAGCTCTGACTGGAGGATCACCCAGCTTCACTGATTGGTCCAACTATGCTATTTAAGTCAGAAGGAGGAACAGAAAGTTTGTGTGAGCAACAAAGTGGTTTCTTGTTGTGGCTGCATTGGACCCTGCTTGTGCCTGTCTCCTGCACACAACTGTGTTCCTGATTTCCTGGCTCCTGCATCACTCCTGCCTTCGATCCTGTTCCCACCGTGCTCCTGCCCCATGCTTGATCCTTGCCCATTCTCCTGCCCTTATTCATCACCTCCAATTCTCAGCTAGCAGTCCTGGCTCCGACCCTGGCTTCCAACTTCTGACCCTGACTCTGGCTCTGGCACTTGGCATCTGACCTCAGCTCTAAAACAAGTTTGATTCCTGCTTCTGACTCTGGCTTGATCCATGGCTCTGGTAACTAGCAGTTGACTAACTTTGTTCCCCAACCTGGATGCCTGCTCTGCCCACTAGACCTGACTCCTGCTCTGACTACTAGGCCAGACTGCCTACATCCCGGTCTATAACAGAGTTAGGGATCAGGGTGCATTCAGGGATCAAGAGAACAGAGAGACTTGGGGGAAAGGAAAAGATTTGGGTTATTTTGTGAAAAGCCAGAGAGGAGAAGACAGGGACAGACACTTGGGATGGAAGTTATGAACTTTTGAGGGGCTTAGCTGAAGTGAAAAATCTCTAAGCCCTTTTGAGGGTCACCCATCACCACTTAAAACCAGGACCAGATTCAGGTAAACCAAACTAAATAAATGTCCTTTCTTCTCCCTGAATAATTTCAGGGAGAAGAACTATGGCAGGAGAAGTAGACAAAGCAGTGATGGAATACAGTGGTGACAGGTAATAAATATGAAAGGAAGTCTTTTTAAAGGAGAACTTCAAGAACAATTACTCAGAGATCCATCTTGAGAGTATATTTTCTGCGTTTCCATTGTGCAATAGCACATATCTATACAAAAGAGAGGGGTTTTTGGGGGTGGGGAGGGGGCGGGAACTATTCCATTTTTCTGGAATACCTAATTTTGTAAACATTTTTATAGTGATGAATCATCAGTACTGGAAGTCCAATAATAAATCACTGCTCTAATTTAATATTCATGCTGAAATTCATGTTCTAAAGTCTTTTGTAACCACAGCTTAACACCCAAACAGGATGGTGAAAGGTGAATTTCAGCAGCAAGTGATTTAATTCACAACAAAGGAATCTGAGCCCAAATATGATGTGGAAACTGGTCAGTGTTCACACAATTTACTTTTTAACGAAGCAAGTTATGTTACTGCACATAAAAAAGAAATAAAGAAACACCAGAACACTTAACGTTTCTAAAGTAGTTTCCTCAAATTCCTTAGCAAACAATATAAAATAACAACCTAATAATTTTGTATCTTAATCATGTTCAGTAAAGAAGTCCTTTAGATAATTGGCACTGCCTCTGTACTAGGCCAAACTTTCTTTTAAGTTACAAATACTCACAAAAGGTTTACATTATAAGGAGCTGCTTTGGAGATGTGCAGATTTAGTTTGTAAGTACAAAGTGAACATGCAAATTGCCTTATCTTGTGGGATTCACAAACAACCATCATTCAGATTGATTTAATACATAGCTTTTTATCTTTAAAAGTGTTAATTAGAAAATAGGGACAGTTCTCTGAACACTTAAGAGTAATAAATAGATCAAAACAGCATCCATGCTTCTGTGATGGAACTTCTGAAGACTTTATAAAGGGATTAATACAATTGTCAAAAAGACCACAGTATACATATTTAATAGTGCTACCAAGCTACAATTACATTTTTAGGACTCTGTTTGCTAAGCTTTTAAATACTCATTATACTAAAAAAACAGAACCACAACAACCCAGGGAATTTTCAGAACTTTAGCACATAACTCATGGTTGCTATGCTAGCTAACCCTTTTTCTTATCCTACCCCCCAGACCTAAAGTTACAGTGTTATATTCAAATTTCCCCAGTTTGGATCTAGCATCAGAAGTTTTTCAAGGTAGGGGGGAAAAGTGTTAAAATTGTAGAGTTGCTAGATCTGGAATAATCACGTTACACGTTACAAAAGATAGAGCATTTATAATGAATTTAGACTAAGGCAAATATGAGATGTCCTTCACCACTAATGTACCATTAAAACAACCAGGGAAGAGGTCTGTAATACTCTTGAACCTGGATATGCTCAGTTTATACTTGATACCTATTGTGCTACCCATCACAGGCTCTGACAACTACTACCATAACGCCCATTTCAGACTATCTCTATCCGAAGTGATAATCCTTGACAACAGCTCCAGAGGAACATACCTGAAGTTCCATGCCACTGGAGGAAATTCCTTCCTGATATTACATTTGGTGATTAGTTTAACTCTGTGTGTGAGAGAAAAGGATTATCATGGTTAATTATCTACTCCTATTTATACCCAACTGTATCAATGGCATTCAAGTAATTGAATTTTTGTTTCAATTCCAATAATATATATTTGTTTTGCATCTGTATCTATATAAAATGTGCCAGTCCAGCATCTTGACAAATTTACAGTGTCACACTAAAAACACCAGCCTTAAACATTTGCTAAATGAGTATTAGCAAATGAAACCAGAAAAACTCCCCAATCAGTCTAACAAACAAATGAAAAATAATCCAGATACCCACAAAAATCTCTGAAAAATCCCAGGTAAGCTGGAAAACTTTGAAATGTGCACTGAAGGTCAACAATCTGAAGTACTCAAGGAAGAATAAGTTCCATAGTCAGGGCCCTCCACTTACGGGCCTCTGTGAATCCCGGGTGAAATCCTAACTCTAGTGAAGTAAATGGGAAAACTGATGTTCACCTTAGTGGGCCCAGATAGAAAAAAGAAGTTTTGGCCACAGCTCTAACCTGGACATCAAGAAGAAGACAATAATACAGTTAGATCTGGGAGAAATTTTTCATGCAAATATTTTTTTCACCAAAAAATGAAGTTGTGGGGTGACTGAAACTGTTTGCAAATTCAAGTTGATTTCTGCATGTTGTTTTGGTTACTTTTTTTAAAAAAAATGGAAATGTTGAAATGGTTCGCTTGGCATTTCTGAAATGAAGGGTGTCAACTACTCTTTCTGGAAAGACTATTTGTTAAGAATTTCCCTATATTTTATTTAAAATTTTTTAAAAAATATTAACACCTCTCACCTCCATCCAAAACTAAAAAAACTTAACAAAGTGTTTTGGGTTGAACAAAATGTTTTGTTCAACCTAAAACAATTTTTTTTTCACATTTTTTGTTTAACTAAGAAATAAGATTTTTTTTTTTTGTTAATCCAAAATGTGTGTGTGTTTGTGTGTGTGTTTTGGTTAAGCTACTAAACCAAAAAATGTTTTTGCCCAGCTTTAAGTTCAAGACTCTGTATTGTTACAAGACGCTGAAGTTGCAAGCTTGAGAAAAAAACTCAGGCATTTGAGGGGGTAAGTATCATCCCTGTCGTTTGCCTGCATTGCTTCCCCTCCTTCAGGTAGCTATTTCTCATCCAAGCCCCAGTCGGAGCCAGACACTGATAAAGCCAACCAGTCGCAATACCCTAATTTAGCAGTAGTGAGACTTGGAGCTTATGCAGAATTTCCAGGTGAATTGACCAGTTTTCCTGTTGCAGTTTAGTCAAATATATCCATATCCAAGTCATTGTTTTGAGCAATAAATCTGAGCAATAGCTTTGCCCATACACATTTCCATTGTTTGCACAAACCACACAATATTAGTTTATTAGATCTGAATGTTTATGGAGACAACTTTGGAGTAGAAAAAGTCTTCATAATAACTGTGTGTCTGCTGCGGATATGGAATGAGAGTCTCATATTTGCCATTCAGCTGCCAGAATCTAGGGGTGGCTAAGACCCAGCTGGAGAAGCTAAGAGAGATTTCTGAAGGGGTTGAGAGATCCAGCATTAGGGACTGTGCGACTAAATCAGAGCGGTTGAGAGACATGATAAGGGCGAATGATGAAAGAGTCTGAACAAGCTGAGAAAGTGGGAGAGTGCAGATGTCTAGATTAGCTGAAGGAAAAAGGTACAGGAGAAAGTGTTATACTGTATGCACAGTTGTGCAAATCAAATATGCCATAAAATACAAAGCTTGATTTTATCTAAACTTTAAATTTAAATTTTATCTAACCTGATTCAAATTCCACTTTCACCAATGTTATTGACATTGTCTTCAGTCCTCCTGAAATAGCCTGGTGAGAAATCAAAATCAATGTAGTCTTACATGTGCTTAGGCCACTATTTGCTATAGAATTTAGGATATGCCAACCCCATCTTGAGACAATAGAACAAACGTTTCTGAATATTAATGTAAACATCTAGATGTGTAATTTAGAGAGAGAAAGAAAAAAATACTCTGATAGTAAATATATGAACAACTTAATTTCTCATGGATTTTAAAGAACAGCTGATATTCTGCATGGAAAACAGCATGTATTTGAAGACAGTGTTGTTTAATATATTTAATGTGTTTCTCTTCCCTGTTTTATCATTAGGGATATTTGCATGAAAATGAGACTTCTGTTGCTTTAGGAGTTGATGTGCTGTTATTCTTCCCCTGAAGTCAGAATCCTCTGTTTGTGACATCACAGTTAATTAATGTGGAGACGATTATGATGTTAGAAGCAGAGGTTTATGACTTGAGGTGAGAAATAAACAACAGAAGCACGTGAACTCTTAAGCAATAAAGATCCTGCTTTCATTCAAATTTTAATGACAAAGAACAAGGAAAGAAGCCTCCCAAAAATGACATCAGCAGAAATGTGTCTAGACAGAAAGCTTTTTCAGTGTTTTCCAAGTGGCTTTTACAGATAAGCCCTGAATATTTTTGTGAATTTTTGAGACCATGCGTTATAAGGTAATTATGACAGTCACTACCTTGTCCATGGTACAGTGGTGCTCTTTCAAATGGTCATGTTAAATTGGATGGATTGGCTACATCCTAATTCTGATGTAAATGTAAATATGAATTGGGTATTAAGTAGCTCACTGGCTTTGGATCGTTCTAACATTGATTCAAAGTAATAACAGCATCAGTAAGGTACAAATAGTTCTTTGGTTTGGAAATAAAAGATATATTACATGCTACTTGTATCTTCACTATCCTAACTTTTTTCATCTGTGTGTTTGGACTTCATTTTCTTGATCCCTCCTCATCTTAATTTTTGAATTTTACTTTTACTGCCAGATTAGAGCTTTATTTTCTCTCAAACTTTCTGCCTCCATTTCTGCTGCTGAAGGGGATAAGTCTTTCTGAGTTATTCACCCTTTTTTCCTAGGAAAGAGAAAAATAGGAAAATTCAGATATTTAGCACATAGAGAATTTTTTTTCTGTTATGAGTTAGTTTTCCTGAATTACCACCTGAGGGTTCCATCACACATCAATATGACATACTGGGATTTGAGATGATGCATCAGAAATTGAAAATGAGTCATTAAAACACAAATACTGGCACATAGTGGAGAACTTGCTAGCTACACATTTGTAATGTTAACCTTTGTAGCATGTATTGTGGCCTATATGGGGTCTGTTTTTAATAACAAGAATCAATTCCATCCCTCTTCTCAGGGCAAGGGGTTGCTTGTTCGTATTTCTAGTCAACAACTCAACACCATTTTTACTAACACTACAGAAAGAGAGAAACCCAGCACATTCTAATGAAAACTGAACAATTGTTTGGAAACTCGATAATGTGCTATAATACATTAGATGAAAAGTGGGCAGAAGCTGTGTTAAGAGAGTTGACCTTCGTGCACAGTACCTTTTGAGAGAGAGAGAGAGTGGAAGAAAGAAAGAGGATTATTAAGAGATTAGGTAGGAATGTTGACCAAAAAGAAAAATCAAGTTAAACTTTGACAATTTTAAAGGTGGGAAACTGCTATCCTTGGGCGCATTTGATAACAAAAACATTAGGTAATAAGCACATAAAGACGACTTCTTGTAATTATGTTTGCTGCTTTGTTTTTGTATAACTATGGTCTATATTATAATAATGCCTAGCACTTACACAGTGCTTGTGCTCTGTAGATCTCAAGGTGTTTTATGGTGGGTCAATGTTATGGGTCTTTCCTTTAACTTCAGAGGGCTTTGCACAAGCTTGTATTCACAAATAGGAAAACAAAGATGTGATAGATTTGTCTAAATTCACACAAATCAGAAGCAGAACTGGGAACAGAATCCCACTCCTGTGTCCTGTAGACCACATGGCCTCCCACCCTCTTTCCTCTCCTGAGTATATGTCCTGGTCTTGGCTCACCTATGACACTCTTCATTTCTTTGCCTTTGTCTACAACTGTCTTGCTGATGCTTAATGTGGATGGAAATGACACATGGCTCAGATAGCAAATGGCTGGTGCATGTTGTGGCAAGACAGAACTAAATTTTTCAGTAAGACCCTTTAGGGAGTCTGTCACCCCAGGATGGCAAATTGGAAATCTGCAGGCAATTCAGGAAATTTCAGAATTAGAGGGCTTTTAATTGACTTAAATATGGAATTGAATAATACAATGGTTACACATGCCTTGTTGTTAATTTTTATATTGAATGTAGTTTATTTTATCATGTCCTCTCATTTTCAGTTTCCAATGTACCATACATTTTTATATTAAAAAGTGCATAACTACACTGTAGAAGTTGCCAGAGGAAAGTCAGAGATTTTGATATCTGGGTAAGAAAGACAGATTGGGCTTTTTTGCATCAGGGAAGGTGTTGGAGGAAATTTAGATTTTGACACCAGGTAGGCATTTTAATTCTCCCATCCTTTTGAAAAGCTGAACATTTCACCCAAATGCAGTGAAATAATAAAGAATATTGAAATTAATGTATAATCATTAGGCTTCAGAATGAACATTCAATTGAGATAAATGTGTCAGTTCACAGCTCACATGGCTATTATTGCCACAGAGTCATGAAAACAGCACTGCATCCATTCACATTTGATTCACATTTGGAAGGTTACATTCCCAACCACCAGGGCCAACAATATAATGCTTTTAAATGAAAGCTTAGATTTTGCTGCATAATCCTGCTGTAGACATAGGCTACTGTAGCAAACTCTATGGTCATGGAATCACAGACTTAACAGGGCCATGCACAATTTTAGGTCATTTAGTTCCGAAAGCATTTAAATCCCACTGGTGTGGATAGGCACATCCATTTTATAGCGCAGGGTCTTATTTAGAGTCTTAGAGTCTTATTTTTGGTTTTGTAAATTGTCACTTCACTGGTGAATCTGGCCTTTTTGATTTCTTTCAGACCTGAAATTCAGAGTAAAACTTGGGGAACAAAGCTAAAAAAGTGTTTGCACACGCCTCTGTAAAGTGCAACTGCTGCTGAGTTTCATGCTCAGCGAGATGTCAGATGTGGCCAAAATTGCCTTATCCTTCTGGTTCATCAAGGACAACCTGTCCTGATGCTATGCCAGCATCTCTGGCTCCCCATCACATCTCTTGGGTAAACTCCCGAAGCAGTGACTTTGTGACTAAGCGCCTGCCAGATCTCCTTTTTGGAAAAAACAGCTGCTACTCTTGACACATTAAAAGGCCCTTTCCGATTTTAGGAATTCCTCTCTGAAGTGGTGATTTTCTTTTCTTTTAAATATTAGGCAATGATGCCTCTGATAAACAGTGAGACCTTCACCCATAGAAGTAGAAGATGCTATTACTGATGAGGACATATTCTTTTTGTAGGTTGGACTCTCATGCTTCCCTGATCTTTGGTATTTTCTCTTCAAATCTGAATGTAGTTATTACTCATATGAACAGGAATGATTTTTTAAAATTAAAAACATGATTACAAATTACAATCAGTATTACAAAACAGTACATCTGATTTTTACTTTAATGTATAGATATCCCTCAATGATTATAAGGAATGGGAAAATTAAAGGGCCAGGTTTTCAAAGGTATTCAGGCACCTAAAGATGCAGATAAGCATCTAGTGGGATTTTCAAAAACACCTATATGCCTTACTCCCACTGATTTCAATGAGAGTTAGGTGCATGGAGCTAGATTCACAAGGGGGACATAGCCTGAGTTTTGCAGCACCTAACTTTTAGGCACCTGGCTGTCAAGTGGAATTTAGGTTAGGTTCCCATGCTCGCTATCCAATGCATGGTGAGAATTAGGTGCCTAAAAATGGATTCACAGAAGCCACCATGCGGAGTGGGGAGCTGCCTAAATTAGCCATTAGGAAATGCCAAGTGGAGAGGCATTCCCTTAAATGGAGTTAAATACTTCCCTCTACTGGGGATTCACAACCATGGTTCCTTTCCTGGAGTTAGGTGCCTAAGCCAAGTCATCCCTTTTTAAAGAAAAACTGTGGAGAGCTACCCTTTACCCTGTGGCTAGGGTACTCTCTTAACATGACCCAATTTCATATCTTCAGTCTGCCTGATGTGGAACAGGGACTTGAAACCAGATCTCCTAACACCCAAATTGGGATATTCTAGGTTTGGGATATTCTAAGTTTGGCCTCTTTCCTGTTGAAGCTTTATATAAAATAGTTTGTATAAAATACTTAACTATTCAGTGGACCTGAGAGAGCATGAGAGAGAAATACTCTATAGTCCAGTGGGTAGGGTACTCACCTGCAATATGGAACAACCACGTTCCAGTACTTGCTCCAGTGATTGCTTAAGGGGTCAGCGCTGAACTCTGGCAGCTGTGTTTTGTGTAGTGGTCTCTGAGCACATCTAGTGGATTGGGCCTCACAGGCAAGAGAGGAGAGGCAATGTCTAGTTTGTGAATCCAGTTGAGTCTTAGGCGTTAGGCCCTGAGCTGCATGGTGGTGTCAGCACTGAGGCAGCAGTGTGCATGCAACCAGTAAAAATGTAGTTGCTATGTAAGTTTAGGCACCTACAGGGTACGCGACAGCGGAGTAGGGGTTTTGAGGATCTAAATTTTGAACTTAGATGCCTAAGTCCCCCTTGTGAATCCCACCCTTAGGCACTTTTGAAAATCCCACTGATTGCCTATTTGCATCTTTAGGCGCCTACATACCTTTGAAAAAAATGGCCCTAAAGTCACCTTTTTACAATATACTACATATTTTCACTGTATGTACACAAGTATATTTTGTAGCTTTTTTCTCAGCGGCAGAGGATCAGGGTGGTGACCAGTCTGATGGCAGTTGGTTGCCTGGGTATGAACTAAAGTTGATTATTGTCCCCTTCTGTTGAGGAATAAAGGACATTCCATCCCCTGAAGGAGCTCATCTATTTGTAGGATAAGTTACATGGTGATTTAAGAGGGAAAATCCTTAGATAAGTCAAATCAGGGGGTCCAATGAGAGATGAATCACCCACCTCAAAATTTAGGTGTTTATAGGTTGCAGCATTTTGCCCTTGTACTATTGTAGGGATGGCCAAGGTACAGCACATAGGGTTTACAATGTGGCCCATGGACAATCTCACGTTGAATAGTGAGGTCTGGTCTGCAAGTCCCAACATGCAATGTGACAACTCTGAATTTGGCCCAAAGAATTGGCAATTTGCCGTCTGGCAAAGTGACCCTCAGGCTGGCTGAATACCTTGTAGTATTGTCAGATCACTTGAAGATAGAGGTAAGAAGGATGTTTGGAGACAGTTATGTATGATGCCTTTGGCACGGTCCAGCAACGGACATGTCTCTAGCATTAATATTGGTCAATGTAATGTAATTGCATTAACACTGGTTAAGTGTATTCATGTTTAAAACTTATATTGATTGTTAATAATAAAGCTGCAGCCTTTTAACACCAACTGTAGATTCACTGTCTGTGGAAACCGGGAGTCTTGAGGGCAAGGATAATTTATACTTGCCAAATCACTTAGAGAAAATTCCAAGTACATTGAAATTTGCATATTCAGTATTATAGAGGGTAATTAGGGATAGGCTAAATATTTATCCAGTTCTCGGCTTTAAATCACAAACTCAGAATGAACTGGCTGGTTCAAGGTTTTCTAATTGGAAATGAACTATAAAAAGGAAAAAAAATACCCCTCAAGTAGTGATAAAATATTTTATGATCTCATAACACTGCAAATTTGAAAAAAAAAACATGTCTTGTACCAGTTCACAAATTCACAAATGGTTCCCAGACTATTTTTTTAAGCTAATAAAGGTAAATTCCCTTATGGAAAGGTCCTATGTAATTTAATAGGAATGAAACCTAATAGAGTTCTGTAGACATTTAATAGGGTTCTATAGAAATTACTCTAAAATCTTACAATCTAAAATTTAATTGAGAATGATTTCCTTTTTGTATGTTTATAATTTAGTATTTTATAGCTCTCTGTTAAATACCATAGGATGGCTCAAAAAACCAGTAGAAAGCTTATCATTTTCCCTAAATTCTATAGGATGTTTTCATAAGGTTTAGAAAATAATAGAAAATAATAAATTAATAATTATATATTGCATGATGCTGAATATGAATTAAAAAGCTGAATGTTGAAAAAAATCAAATATCTGACCTCATGTAAGAAACTTTAAACATTTGAAGGTTTACATAGGGCCCACTCACCAAGGCCCTGATTCAGCCAGGTAGTTGCGTGAGTGACCAGATTTAAGTACCTGGCTAGTCTATTGACTTCAGCTGTTTAAAGTGAGGCATGTGCTTATGTGGGTGAATGGGGGACATATTTTGTGAATAGAATCTTCCAATAAAAACAAAATGGCTGAACAGAATAAAATTGCAATAATAGTAATTCTGCTGTGAGCTGCTGTTCTGTTACTTCCTCAATCCTTCCTGCCTTTATTCAGGGGGATCAGTTTAAGAGTGTGTTTAGAAAATTGTATGCTCATGATTTAAGTTTTTTGTATATTATATTTTATTAACTTATGGTTTAGTGAAGAAAGGTGGGAATTGTTCTCATATCCTCTCCAAATGGCATTAGTTTCACCTATTTTTCATCATTTCCTAATATTTGCTATTTTTTATACTTACCTTCTCTCACCTTTTCTTTTACAATTCCTCAACCCCTCCACTCTCTCTTAGAACCTAGTCCTGACAACCTTACTCAAAGAAGTAGTCCTTCACTTATTGTAGTACTCAGGTAAGTCTGGCTTTTGGTTCTCATTCTGTGATGTGTCTCTCTCGTCTTCCTTCCCGTCCTCTCTCACCTTTACTTTTTTATACTCCTTTCATGAAAATACTTCCTCCAAAACTTTAGCAAGTGGAAACAGCACTGTCTGCGTATAATTTTCTCTCTGCATAAATACTGAAGACTTCTCACTTTGCCCAGAGTGAGCATCCCCCGTTTCTGCAAGTTGTCCAGATGTCTAATTTTTGCTATTTGAATGATGAAGCTTCAAATTTTTGCTAATATTGTTGAATAAAGACATTTTTTGGCTGTTGAAATTTTCACTTGAAGTTAGTGGAAATGACAAAATACCAATCAAAGGCTCTTTTACATGTAAATTCAATGTAAGAGAAAAAAGTAATTGAAAGAGTATCTCATTCTTCTTTGAATGTTGTCCTCTTATGTCTCTTGTCCAAGTTTTCTGTATCCTGGACGGCCTTTATGTGCCATGGCTGCTGTTCATGTGAGGGTGGAAAACATTTACTTCACTATTGTAAGTCCTTGGTTTGTTATTCTCATTGGGTGAGAGTCTGTTTTGTCCACAGGAGGTGGGAGGTAGGGTTGCCACCTGTTTAGGTTTACCCAGGACCATTGCTTTTTTGAAGTAGCTGTCCCAGGAAATCTATAAGGGTGCTCGGTACAGACTGCCAGCTGTCTGTTTTTTTTTGGCTCAGGATCATTCAGATGTCCTATTTTTTAATGTTTTTTTTTGTATGTCAGAGGTGGAAACGCTAGTGTGTCTGGGGGGTGGGAGGGAAGGGTGGCTTTAAGCCATCATTGCACCATCCTGATCTTGATTTGTCCTGGGGTTAGAGAGATCCCTGGTGTATTGTACACAGGCCTGGGAAACTATCTGAATTATGGCAGTCTCCCTGGATGCCCTGTGGGACCCAGTACTGTCTGCAATCTTGAAACACATAGCACTGCAGCCCTGCCCCCTCCCATTTTTCTTACCCCAAGCATGCCCTCTATGCCAGGGTTTGTGAAGAGGTCCTTAGAGGGAAGCCTTATGGTTGCCTTCTGCAATGCCTGCTTTGGGAGAATTATCCCCTGGCTGGATGTGTGGCTTTTACAGCACTATTTTGCCACTCGACAGTTGACTTGGCACATAAAGGGGCTGGAATATGTCTGAGAATCTCATCCATTAGTTTAAACTGCTCTGGCTCTGATCCGATAAAACATATAAGGGCATATGTAGTTTAAATTACATGAGGAGTCCTGTTGAAGTTAGGGAAACCTAGGGACAGTCCCGGGAAGTTAGGGACAGTCCTGATATTTGGGGTTTTTTCTTATATAGGCGCCTATTACCCCCCATCCCTGACCCGATTTTTCACACTTGCTGTCTGGTCACCCTAGCTGAAGTCATTGATGCTACTCACGTGCTTAAAGTTAAACACATACTTAAGTGCTTTGCTGCCTTACAGCAGTCTGTCAACCAAAATTCTGAGTATGGTACTTCAATACATGAGAAACAGGAATCTACCCTTGAAAATGGTTCTTGTTGTTTTTCATGGATTTTCTACAACAGCTCTGAGGAAACTCGTTTAAAAATGCAGTTTGTCAGTTGACACTTCAACTTCTGTTTTGCATTAATTAACTCCTTTATTTCTGTCAGTTTTGTAAGGACATTTCATGCCTTCTGAAGCCTAAATAAAGGTTAATAGAATAAACTAATTTCATTTGTGGGACTATGATCAGAAAGTTATCATCAATCTTGTTTTCTTCAAGCATAACTTATAAGGTCTTTTTAATCTGATCAGCTTTCTTGAGCACGGTGTGTTGATGACTTGCTTCAAGTCATTCATGTGGGGATATTATACCTACCACATATGATAAAATAATATAAGGCAGATCAACTGCTTATAATCTAATTAATTTGGTCTTTTCATTTACTGTTATGCCTTTAATACAGCTGTGCAAAATTCTCAATATTTGTTTCATGGAATTTTACATTTTTTTTATTTAATTTTGAATGATTTTGTATCATTACAATATTTGCTTTATTTGCAGGTCTAAAGAAAAAAACTATACTCACTTCAAAAACTTAAGACATTTGATCTGTTTTTTTCTGTAAACCCTATTTCATTGGATAAATGAATCCATTTTAGCTTAACTAAGACAAAAACAAAATAACAAAAAAAAATGCCATAACTTTCCATAAAAAATTTCCATAAAAATAGAATTTCAAGTAGTTTTGTTTTCATCATAAATATTGAAGGTACTTTTTGTTATGAATTAATATGATTCAAAATTATTCTGACTCAGAGTTTATCATGACCACAGCTCAATATACTGGTATTTATCAGAGTAGGAAAACTTTTGTCAGTGGTGATTCTAATGGAAAATCATGAATGATGCTTCTTTTGAGACTGATATTATATTTCTGAATAAAATATTCCATTCTGTAATTAGTTTGTCTATGACACGTCAGGGTGCAAATATGTTGTGTCCCTCTGGGTTTAAGAAACTGAAAGCAGCAAAAAGACGTAATCAGCCTCTTTCTTAATATGTACTTCTAGAGATCCTATTACACAAATAGACCCCAGTCCCGCAAACTCCCACACACGCATTTAACTTTAAATACATGAGTAGTCCCAATGATGGTCTTTAGGATGTTTGGTCCTGTTTCTTCCATGATGATTCCTGGGATAAGACTTTGGGTTACTTTGATTGAAAAAAGATATTTTACAGAGTGATTTCTTTTCTTGGGGGCATTCTGTGGGTGACCTATAGGCCTGTGAAGACTCTATAAAGGATGAATGTTCAATTGTACCTGCCTCTTTATTGGACAAGGTTCCAATACATTTTTAGTTACATATCTGCCAATTCCTGATCGCTTTGCTAGAAACAGCTACCAGAAACAGTTTATGATTTGTTACTCAGATTTACAGTCAAGAAGCATATATTTGCTTAGCCACATATTTGTGTCTGATGTTTGAATGACACAGCTTTGGGTGCTCATATTCTGCCTTACAGTAAACATGTTGAAGATACTTGAAAATGGTGCTGGCAAAGATAAATGTTTTTCCTTTGTCTCATGGAGCATAAGCCATCATGGCATTACCTGCTGTTTAATGCTTGCCTCCTTTTTGCCTTTACTATCGTCAGTGCCACCATCAGTAGTGTCAGCTCAGCTCTTGAATTAGAACTTGCAAGTTAACTTGTATTCCCTGTGCTGTCTAGCTGTCTACTCTGTAACAGCAGAACCAGAATATTGCCAAGTCTTGCATAAACAATGCCTATTGCTTTTGCTTTAATTTCTTAGTAACACAGGAGTAGATTTTAAAATGTATATTAAAGTGAAGAGGACATGTTCAACCAGATTATAACAATTCTAACGTACAGAGACTTGGTGACTCAAATTACTTCTTTGAATGTTAAAAATGTAATAAAGATACTGCTGGTCTGATGGTTGATAATATTAACAATGCAAGAAAATGTGCTCCTTCCATGCTTAAGATTGTGTCAAATGTTTGTTAGCTTTTCACATCAAAATGAAGTGTATAAATATTATTTACATTAAGAATAAACTGAACTTGGTTATTATTACAACATATTGCTTTGGTTTTTGATGTTTACTTGAATTGCTGGAAAATTCAAATTTTCTTTTCATGGCCTCCGTAATGTTAACAATTGCATAGCAACTCCTAATCTGAGTGATAGACACTAAACTGAATAAGTATCCACTTCTTCATTTATTCAGATTTTATATCCTAGTTGTCTTTGCTTCTTGCAGTAATTTGTCGAAAGCTTGCAGTTAGGTTGTATGTAACCTTTAATTCAGCTATTGTTAGCAGTTTTGTATGCCAGTGAAGGGTTCTGAAATTTTCAGTAGGATGTGTACTCCTAATAGGGAATCTTAATTATTCCCCTAGTACTTCAGAGCTATCATTGACATCTGAGTTATATACATTTCAGATCTACTGCATAACCTTCAACTCCCAGTCAACAGGGTTGTGTTATACTTCATAGGCTAGAACAAGGAGATTTTTGTATTATTATTATTATTTATTATTATTTATTTTATTATTGTTACAAGGACTTAAGAGAAATCTATGCATGTGAAACTTATTTGCACTCTCTCTCCATTTTCCATTTTATTCATGCCATTGAATCACATATAGACAAATTAATCAGGTTACTTTTAGCTTAAATATTAAAGGTCAACCATGTACCTCTCCTAGTGCTTTTAGCAGTGGACTAGTTTTAATTCTCATGGTTGGTTTAGTCACTTTTCCCCCCTGAGCGGTAGATATTACACCAGACAGTTTTGAGATTCCCAAGTCAGAAGAGAGCTAACCAATGCAAAGGTATCTGCCATACGACATATAGGAGTTAACATCCAGTTTTGCAATACTATCCTATGATGTTTGTATTGACTATTCTGTACTGTCAAAAACTATCATGGGTGTGTGGCAGACATTCCAGTGTGTGTGTGTGTGTGTGTTTCTGTGTACGGTATGGCTAAGTCAACATGGCCGATTTGTATTGCATGGACTTCCTTGTCATATTATGGGATCTTCTTTTTTCCCCATATTTTAGGGCCTGATCCAGAGGCCTTTAAAGTCAGTAGAAAGACTTCCACTGATTTCAGAAATCTCTGTCTAGGTCCTTATTTCACAAGAGCAGCTATAAAACTGCAGCAGTGCCACGGCAGTTCTGTGAATAGGCCAAAAACTGGAGAAATCTCCAAAGAAAGACAGCAAATGAATACAAAGATTAAAAAAAAATAAATTTGTTTCCCCCCTTTTCACCTCATATTTAATTCTATCGTGTTTTGTTGCGGCCCACTCAAAGGCATGCTGATCACTTGGACCAAGATATAGCTGTGGGAGCAAGTTTTTACTTCCTGCCTTTATATGGAGTCAAACAGGAACCAATTATTTGATCTTAGCCAAGGATAATAGATAGGACTAATTCATCATTCGGTTCAGTAGAGTTCTCTGATGATGTGTGCCCCCAGTCCTGCAAATATTTAAGTATGTGCTTAATTTTAAAGAGCTACTATGTGCTTAAAATTAAGCATATAGGAACATGTTTTCAGGATTGGGGCCTTGCTGTGTTTCAGGACAAACTGTAGTTTCTTCGTGGCACAAAG
>NC_071515.1:57467500-57540000 GCF_027887155.1 Malaclemys terrapin pileata
TGGCAGGTTATAAGCTGGTTGGCTATATGCCTGGCCACAAACTTGATCTTGGGGCCATGGAGTGCCTCCAGGTATGGAAGTCAATCTCCTTTCCAGAGTGGTAGATAGAGTGTAGAGATTTTACTTATAATATGTACAAGGAGGAAGAAGATCCCTGTTCCTTTGGTCATTCACCTCATCACAGTGCACACAGTGAGCAAGATTTGACCCCCCCCACCCCGGTTTGGAAGCTTATCTAACCGTCATCAGGACTGGCGATATCTGTTTATCTAGACAACAGGAACTGGTTATGAACGGCCAGAAAAGCATAGCTCAGTTTGAGCTCCCATTGTTCCTTATTTTATCTGAACTGGTTTGCCTTACTCTAGTTTAAGCTCAGTGTGGTGTGAAGCAGCTGAGATATCAACATCCAGAATGAGTTAATCAGTAATTATTTTTTTCAAATCAGCCATTTTAAATATGAAAATATCCATACTAAATGGTACATTTTCAAAAGGGGCTTCTGGGATCTGGGTCTTCTTCATGTGGGGCTTCTGGGATGAATATGAACACACATCCATCTGTACTATACAGGTGCAAACACCTATCTGAATGGTTTAAACATTCGACACTTGAATACTTATTTAAATAGACCAATACTAACATATATAGAAGGGTTGGAGATTACATCTGCAGAGGTGGCTATTGGGATTTGCAGATTTACATGTTATAATGCTTGTCCAGGGTCAGGTGCTGGGCTATTCAAGGTCTGCCTGCAGTTGTTTGCCTCTACAAGGCATGCAAATGTGTGCATGAACAGGCATAGGGCCAAGAGCACCCAAAACCACCACCGGTAGTTTCAGGTGTTCCTGACCCTATGTGGAAGGGTCAGGACCAGCACCAGCAAGAGAGAGAAAGGAGCAATTTCTGGCTGCACCAGTGGTATTACAAGGACTTGGTGGTATTGAGTCTAGGACTCAGGATCAAGAACTTGGTGTACTGACATTCACCATGCATCCTAAATCAACACCATCAGTCCCATCAAGAGGCAGAAGCCCCTCCTGCCTCCCACCTATTAGACTGGGTGTACTATCCTTGAGGATCAGGCTCTCTATTCTGATCTGGAGTCGCTGATACTTGTGCATAGCCACACTGTCAGTGTACCAAGTATCAGGACCGTCTACCAGCTGAGGAATCACAAGACATGTGGTACCAATGGCTTTGCTGGTGGAATCCCGTCTACCAGCTGAGGAATCACAAGGCATGTGGTACCAATGGCTTTGCTGGTGGAATCTGAAGATTTGTACTCTGGTGAGCTAGAGGCCTGGTCTACACTGGGGCGGGGGGGTTGACCTAAAATATGCAACTTCAGCTATGAGAATAGCGTAGCTGAAGTCAACGTATCTAGGTCGATTTATCTGGCATCCTTACGGCGCAGGGTTGACCCCCGCCGCTCCCACATCGACTCTGCTACCGCCTCTTGCCGCTGTGGAGTACAGGAGTCGACGGCAGAGTGATGGGGATCAATTTATCGCATCTACACTAGACATGATAAATCGATCCCCGATAGATCGATCACTACCCGCCAATCCGGCGGGTAGTGTAGATGTACCCAGAGTCTTAGGCACTGGCTCCTCTTCCTGCTCCAAGTCAAGAGGTTAGCTCAGACAGGGATTCTAAAATCTCCTGGGCACCCTCACACTCCGATAGAGCACATTACCAGGTTTGGGACCATCGTACTCTCCCCTTTGAACACCATTTCTCTACTTTATAATCCTACTCATTGGCCCTAATGGGGTTCTTGGGATCCTTATTTCAGACCTCCTGATTTCAGAGGCTCTGAGCAGACATTTATACAGAGGTCACCTCAGAGAGATGGGCCTCAGCCCACTTGGAAGTATTAGGAGGAGGAAGATTAACTTCAACAGGTGGAGCCACTCCTGATAAAGCAGTGGCATTGACCTCACCATTGCCACCTGATGATTTTAGACACTTTCAGGACCTCTTGAGAAGGATTGTGGCATCACTCCAGATTGCCCTAGAGAAAGTCCAGGACTTCACTGACAAGTTGCTGGACATCCTCCAAATGGAAGGCTGTAGCAAGATGGCATATCCAATCAACAAAGCTATTCTGGAGCTGGCCAAGATTGTGTGGCATACCTCAGCCATCTATACCCCACCCTCCAAAGGACCGAGAAAAAGTACTTAGAAAAATCCATTTTAGTTCCCACTCAAATTGTAGAGTTTATTGGAACAACTCTGGACTTGATTTCAGCCAGAGCATACTTACCTGAGGACTGATTCCAGGTGAATTTATTGCTCAGCTTCAACTTAGCCCTCAAACAAGAGTTCAGTCCTACCTGGTCCTCCTAGGCCATATGGTCTCCTCCGCTTACATGAACACCCTTCTCAAGGCTCCATTACAGTGTCTTCAGGCATGGTTACAGACAGTCTATACTCCAAGCAGTGACAACCTGGCCAAACAAGTCTCGATCCCTCTCAGAGTCTTGACATCCTTAACCTGGAGGGAGAATACAGAAGCCATATGTGTAGGGGTTCCCTCCATTCCCCCAACCCATGAAGAGGCTGATTACAGACACTGGGGAGTGCACCTGAACAATCATATGGCTTAAGGTTCATGGTCCCAACAAGAGTTCAAGCTACACATCAATCTCCTTGAATTGTGAGCAGTACAAGAAGCCTTCAGAAGATTCCTGCATTTCATCCATGCCCAACACATTCAGGTCATGTTGGACACTATGACTACAGTATACTGCATAAGCAAACAGGGAGGAGCAAGGTTCTCCCCACTTTGCACAAATGTTATCAAGCTGTGGAACAGGTGTATCCATCACCAGATCACCCTCTCTGCAGTGCACCTCCCAGGAGTAACGAACATTTTGGTGAAAACCTCAGCAGGCACTTCTATAGGGACCACAAGTGGAAACTGTATGACTTGATAGTATAGAATATCTTCCAACAGTGGGGATTCCCACACTGTGCGAAATCTTTGTGTTCAAAGACAACAAGAAGTGCCAAACCTACCATTCCTGAGCAGCTTGGGGTCATGATTCCAAAGAGGACATGTTCCTAGTTTAATCGCTGGAACCACTGATGTCTGCTTTCCCATCCATCCTTCTCTTCGACTCCCGAGGAAAACCAAGCATGACAAAGCATTGATAACTCTAATGGTGCCCTGCCAGCTGAGGGGGTTCTGGTTCCCCAGCATGCTTCAGATAACAGCAGATCCATGCATAGGAATCCAGATGTTTCTGACCCTGCTGACTCAGGACAAAGGCAAGACCAGTCATCCCAACCCTGCATCCCTTCATCTAACAGCCTGGTATTTGGATGGATGATGAGCTTAGAAAAGTCATGTTCAGAGGTGGTGAAATCCATTCTCAGTAATAGGAGGAAAATCTCTATGAGAAAATGGAAGAGATTTTCTATGTTGTGCCAACATCCCTAGATATCTCCAGAGGACTTGGAGATCCTGACCATCTTGGACTACCTCTTTTCCCCCAAAAGAATTCAGGCCTATCTCTCAGCTCACTGCATGTGAAAGCTTGGGGCCATTATGGCAAACCTTCCCTACACCGTCTTCCATAAGGAGGTAACACCCAAGTTCATTCCAAAGGTTCCCTGTGAATTCCACATATCAGGTCATACACCTTCCTGTCTCTACCTGAAACCTCACTTCACCACTGAAGACAGGAAGCTCCATTCCCTGGATGTCCATCAAGACTTAACTTACTACCTGCAAATGATGAAACACTTCAGGAGGTCTCTGGGTCACTTATTTTCATTGCTGAGTGGATGAAGGGGGAAGCAATCTCTTCACACTGACTTTATAAATGCATCCTGCTTTGTATGAATGGTTGGAAACTCCTCTCCATCAAAGTGTGTAAGCTTACTTCACCAATGGCAGGCTCCCCTTGGTGGCTTCTCTTCAGGGTGTTCCCCTCCTGGAGATCTGTAAGGAGGCAATGTTAGGCTCTGTGCGTACCTACACTAGATATTACACCCTTGTACAAGATTCTTCAGTAGACACATTCTTCGATACAGTAATTCTGCAGTCTGTGGCGTAGCATGGTTCCTCACATTCCCCTTCTCCATGAATGCTGCTTGGGAGAAAACTACAGTGGAATACTCATAGTGACCACCATTCATAAAAGAAAGGAAGGTTACTTACATTAAAGTAACTAGAGTTCTTTGAGATGTGTGTTCCCTATAAATATTCCACTATCTGTCCTACTCTTATGGTTCAGATCTTTCTAAAGGTGTAGAGAAGGAACTGGGAAGGTAGTCAGTTCATGCCTCCCCTTTTGCCCTCAGCTTGGAGCACAGGGAGCCACAGATGTAGAGTAATGGACACTATTAGTGAAAATTTTTCCAGTCTCCGAAACATGTTGTACATGCAAACTCACAGTGAAATACCCATCTGGACCACACATCTCAAGGAACTCCAGTTACAATCTGGTAAGTAGCCTTTCTTTACTTACGCTTGTGCCTAACTTTAAGCATGTGAATAGTCCTGTTGAAGTAAAAGGGAAAGCTTATGTGCTTAAAGTGAGGCACATGATTGTCTTGCTGAGTTGGGGCCTCAGCACATGAAGGGATTATAATCATGTTTTTTTTAAATGTAAGGAATGTTGTCATAACATCTACAGTACAGTGTCGGTAATAAATGAAGTATTATGATGCTGCTATTCTCCAAACATTGTTCAACTGATTCGCTTACTGAAAACGTGTATCTCTGGATTCTGTGGACTGAAAATCAATAGCGAAAACCATAAGCTACATATAATGGTGTATATCATGGTCCAACCCCTCCAAGAGTATTGATGTGTTAAATGTATAGTAGTTTTAATTAACATTTTTATTTTTAAAATCATGTTTTAAAATAATGTGTATAGTTCTGTGTTTTCTTTAATCTCAGCAGTTAGATAATACAGCAAGTTTGGTAATAAATAATTCATGTAGAATGTTAGCTTGGTAGTTCTCATAAATCCACTCACAGCCAGTTATTTATTGTTACACTTTTGAAAATTAAAGAACAGAACAATGGGTTTCAAAAGGGCTTTTATAGGGGAAGAAGTAGTGGGTTTTTTTCCTTTTCTTTTCCTACAATTTTTTTTTCTGGGCTGGGGAACTTTAAATTTTAATGTCTGGTAGGTAATATTGACAGAATAATTGGTTTGCATGTTAGGGATATAATTGTGAATAAAACCTTGGCCTTTTAAAATAGGTAGTATATGTATCAGATTTATCTGCTTCATAGATTAAAGCTACGGGCATTTATAAAAAGAAGTATTTAGGTCTTGGTGTTATTTAAAGATTCCTAATTTTTTAACTTGCCTTTTAGACTTTATTTAGTTATGCAAGATATCACCATATTCAGAATTTTTTATAATAAACATGTCTAGTCAAAGAAAGCATTAATGAAGCAATTCCCCAAATAAAACAGCCCATCATATCTGAGTTGCAGCAGAGAGAAAGTGTGGTCTTTGTAGTTTAATCAAGATCACAAGACTTGTTTTGAGCGTCTGTCATCTTTAATTTTACGGCACTTCATTTCAGAGTGGGACTGCCAGGGTCACATGCAATTAAAACACAGGCAAGATTTGTCTTGTGAAATCTTAACATAAAAAGTAATGTGTTACTCTATTTTAACTTTTCTACTGAACTCTGTGAACTCACTAATTACTTTTCCCCCTCTTGTCACCTTTTGATATGACATGTATTTTATAGAGGAGATGGAAGTTTGGAATTTTTTTCTATCATGCATATGATTGAGGATAACAAAATTAAACCAGAGAAAAAAGGAAATGTATTTTTCAGAAATACATTTTTAGAAATATCTGAGCGTTACTCCTTCAATTACAAAGGGATTGGAGGATCAAATTCTAGGAAATAACCATTAATCTGCTTAACTAGGGCAGGTAGACGTGTAATAGCAAACCAAGGATTTTATTGAGGCCAATCACATGGGCTGGAGTTTATTCTTTTGCAGACGGAGCGGTAGAGGGAGGGTAAAGGGCCTTTAATGTGGTAGGCCATGAAAAGCACTAAAAGGCAGTGTCTGTGTAGCTTCTTTATAGCTTTAGCACAGTTGTTGCATCATAGTGATCAGTAAATTGCATAGACCCTTATTAACCTTATTGATAAGGAGCTTAGGGAAGTCCCATTCAGTCCACAATATATTCTTCTTTTTGTTCTCCTGTCTGTCTCAGTTTGCAATCCCAGTTTCTTTGTACAGAAAGCCTTTATGTTGCACCTCACAATTCTGTGCAACTACTCTGCTGATTTAAGTTGGAGCAAGGGAACTGTAGAGCAGAAAGAGCAGGAGTACACATGGGGCCATGGGCCTATTTAAATATGGCTGGGACACCTGGAGAATGTTTGAAAATTTTGCTTTTAAAGAATCTTTTATATTGCTCTTCTTTCAATACAGCTGGGGTCTGTGGGGATCAGGGGATTATTTTTGATACCTGTCTAAAAGAGTTATGTCTACACTGGTTTCCATCCCTAGCTACTAATTAACCTTATTGTGTACAGGAAACAGTCTATTTAATACCTGCATTCTTTCTCTAATGTCATGTAAAATGAAATCTACTGTGAAATCTAGTTAGCATTTGCCTTTTTGAAGTCATTTTTAAGTTTCCAGTCCTGGTGACTGTGACCTCAAAACTGATAGCTATAAAAATGGTGAGCCAGTCCCAATTTCAGCTTCAATAGGAATTTACTTAAATGTTCTCCATTCACCTGACTATGCTGATGCACATGTAGGGAAGTGCACATTTTGGCACTTAACAGTGATTTCACAGGAACCATCCATTTTTAGGTCACCATATCCCAGCAAGGCCATATGTTCCTGCATTCTCTCCTAAGTAAAGGAGCTTTTTCTTTTGACTGGTGAGGCTAGACTTTGACTGTTGCAGTATAGAGGAGAGATATAAAAAATTTAATTAGTGATGGCAAAAGCAGATACATTAAAAAGAAACAGGAAAAGATGTTCAAAAAAATTCCACCATGAAATCTAAGAAGTGGCAAGGACTGTATGAAGACTGAGAGATCAATTTAAACTGCATAAAGGCAATGTGGAAAACCCCACACATTTTTAAGGCTTTTTAAAGTCTGGTGCCCGATATAGATTTTTAAACATGTATAAACTATTCTACGGATGTGCAAGTCATTGTCCTGCATCACACTTTTTTGAAAATTATGCCCACTAATCTAAACTTTTGCATACTATTAATTTTTCTTTTTGTACTTGAGCAAGAAAAGGAGTTTGCACCAGTAATGCTACCATAAAACTCAGCCAAGCCTTTGCTTTTGCATTCACTAACATTTCCCAGCTTAATCACAGAGTGTGAGCTAAACCAAAGGTAGGGAGATTTACTGCTAAAGGAACTGATCTTCCAGCTTCAGCAACAGGGGGTTTTCAAACTGTGAAAGAAAGCAATTCCAGAAAAATGGATGTGAATGATTTGCCATGTTTTCCTCCCTTTTGCTTTTTGCAAATAGTGATGGGAGTGAAGTTTTGTTCATATGAATATTCATGGAAAATGAATTTTGGGGCTGATAGTCGTAGTGGGCCAGACTCTTGTACTTTTACTCATGTTGAGTAGTGCCTTATCCTGTCTGATGTCATGTTGAAATCAATGTGGCTATTCATGGAATAAAAAGTTACTCATCATGAGTAAGGGTATCCAAATCTCGCTCTTCATCATAGAAATGTGGGGCTGAAAGGGGCCTTCAGAGGTCATCTAGTCCACCCCCGACCCACTTATTGAGGCAGGACCAAAGTATACCTCAACCATCCCTGACAGGTATTCATCTAACCTGTTCATAAATTCTCCAGTGATGGGGATTCCACAGCCTTCCTTGGTAACCTTTTCCAGTACTTATATATCCTTATAAGGAGAGAGTTTTTCCTAATATATAACCTAAATCTCCCTTGCAGCTGATGAATCTGATTACTTATTGCCTTAATTATTTCTAGTGGACACAGAGAACAACTGATCACTGTCCTCTTTATAACAGCCCTTAACATATTTGAAGAGTCCTATCAGGTCCTCTCAGTCTTCTTTTCTCAAGACTAAACATGCCCAGGTTTTTAAAAATCTTTTTCTCATAGGTCATGTTTTCTAAATCTTTTATAATTTTTGTTGCTAGGCCTCTGCTTGTGCATTCACACCACAATTGTTGATATGCTGGTGTTAGTGATTGTGATGAATAGCTAATAGCTACTTGAGAGCACTAAAAAACTCAAGAGCAGTAAATTCAACAAATGCATGATTTAGATCGGGGTGGGCAAACTACGGCCCGGTTGGGGGCCGCACCAAGCGGCTCAGCCCTGCTCCGGTGCTCCAGCCGGGATGCCGGGGTCAGGGACTGCATCACGCACTTGGTCTCGCTCCGGCGCTCCAGCCGGGGCGCTGGGTTGGGGGCTGCACCACACGGCTCCCGGAAGCCGCGGCATGGCCCCACTCTGACGGTCAGGGGCTGCTCCACGCCTAGGAGCGGAGAAGAGACATGCCACTGCTTCCGGGAGCTGCTTGAGGTAAGCACCGCTCGGATCCTGCAACCCTGAGCCTCTCCCAACATCCCAATCCCCTGCCCCAACCCTGATCCCCCCCTCACTCTTCAAACCTCTCAATCCCAGCATGGAGCACCCTCCTGCACCCCAAACCTCTCATCAGCCCCACCCCAGAGCCCACACCCCCAGCCGGAATCTGCACCCCTTGCCGCACCCCTGCCCCAGCCCTGATCTCCCTCTGAACCCCTCAGTCCCAGCCCAGAGCACGCTCTTACACCCCAAACTCCTCATCCCTAGCCCCGTCCCAGAGCCTGCACACCTAACCAGAGCCCTCACCTCCTTCCACACCCCAACCACAATTTTGTGAGCATTCATGGTCCGCCATACAATTTATATTCCCCGATGTGGCCCTCAGGCCAAAAAGTTTGCCCACCCCTGAGTTACATAGATGTATAAAGATTGCTGTATATGGGATGTGATACAATGCTTAACAATTATATAGCATTATGGTTAGTGTTTACAAAACCCTGCCTCGATCCTTGGCCCATCTATGCAGTTAAATGAGATAAGCAACAACATGTAACTGGATCTTTCACAACTACGATCATGCAAAAGTCCAAAAGCCAGAGCTCTCTTTTAGAATAAATGTAATAGACTAGATGAAGATGTGGTTGCAACTTTTGCATATGGGTCTGCACATACCACCCCGCCTCCATTCCAGCAAACTCAGTTACTTTGTGCTAGTGTGATTGAATATTCATTTTAAATTTGGTCTCACCCTATCACCCTAATTTTTCTAGCAATGCTATATGAAGCAAGGCCTGGTTCAAGTGGCCTAGAAAGGAAAATATTTAAATATCCCCTTACTTCATATGGCCAGCCCTCTGCCTTCGCTAGCAGGACCAATTTTTTGCCCCAGATCCCTAAATGGCCCCCTCAAGTATTGAACTCACAACCCTGGGTTTAGTGGGCCAATGCTCAAACCACTGAACTATCCCTCCCCCTGTTAAAGTTCAGCAAGTAAATTGTTTGAGATTATTAATAGTTCAAGCAAGTCTACTGATGGCTTTTTGATTGCACCACTGCCCTGAGTAATATTCACTATGCCTGCCACTTTTCCCTCATGCCACTTTTGTCACTCACCATGAAAAACCATCTATCCGTCTGCCTACCCTACTGTTGCTCTAAATACGCGGTGTCTTTTCCCTGAAGCTGCCGTTTTACATTGAAGACAAGGTCAAGAATGCATTGGTCTTTAATCGGTCAGGGTACTTTGTCTTTGCATGTTTGCAAATTCCACTTATGCATTTTCAAAGCATAAGTGACTGCAGCAAAATACATGGGATTGATAGCAGGAGATATAAATGACTAACAGATTACCGCTGGAGAGGAGAGATCATAGATGCTTTCATTCCTGGTGTTGGTTGTGAAGTGTAAATGCATTCATGGACTTGGATTCTGTAGCAATAGCATCTAGAGTACACTAGTAAACCATGGTTCTATATCACGTGTTTCTTGTTGTCTTCAGCAATGAGCACAATGTTACATTATATGTATTCATCTGACTTCCATTTGTTGCTTCAAATTTTCTCTTCTATATTTCAGTTGCATCAGGCTTACTGTGGATGGATGGCAATCTGGAAAGTATAAACTGTGTCTCCAAATGCCTAACATTGCAAATGTCTATTTCCCTTTGGATATGGGGAAATTTCTGGAAGAAGTATTTGGATGTCTTTGTAACTGTCTTGCTCGAGTAACCTAAACTGTTGGAGAATCAGTGAAGGCAGACAGGTAGCAGACTTGGTGATTGGTCAGATACTTTACTTGGACTTTTTCCTGCTCTTACCCTACCTCTCACACATGATATATTTTGTACACACCATGATCCAGGTAAGCAACATTCACATACATTTTACACTTTTCTTTAGAAACCACATCTGACATGTACACCCTGCATCATCTACTTAAAAATATTAACTGAAATAATCTGGATTAACTGTGCAAGTTATTATTTTTTTTGCCTCTCATACTAAGCCCCTTTGCAAAACAGCTAGAAATTTACATTTTCAAAACATTAGTACAGCAAATTGCCATCTTTCTGTGCATGGCATTCTCTGTATTCTCATCATTTGAATGATTCAGGATCACTGTCTGGCAGCGTGAGTCACAGCATGCCCTCATGCATGCCTCTTTTTCAATTATATCTAAGAGGAAGACTGCTGGAGACCCATTTTTTCATCTTACACAGGACCCCAAAAGTGCCAGCTCTTATTTCAATACAATATTATGACAGTATGATAAAATGGATGTTAACAGGACACTGACAAATACGATCCATAGAGAGATAACACAATACATTATGGGGCAGAATGTATTACTCCTGTATTTTTATGAACACAAAATTATCTTTGTAAAGAGGGTCCTAGGATTTTATAGTTACACCCTGTGATACTCTATTTATTGTAGTATATTTAGATACCTCTTCATTAGAACAGAGGTTTTGCACATTACATATATTTTTATTTTATCAGAGAGCCACCAATATCACTCTCAATTTACTAATGAAACTTGGCATTCAAATGATTCATCAGCATGTTGGATGGTGCAAAGCATACAAGTAGATTAATACAGAATGCATTTTCTTTACCCATAAAAATGTACCTACTTATATTCTGTGTGCTCCCTTACTCAAAGCAAGCATGTCATTTCCTTACCATAGCAGGTTGCGTTAAAAATGAGCTTAATGTGTGAGAAAGCCATTATTGCACTAATGAAAAACCCTATAGTATTTGAATTTTTCATCATAGGCTATTTGTTTTGTAGCACACAGCCCTAGTATTTACTGTCACCAGTACAGTACGCATTGTAATTAAGTTACAGTAATCGAAATGGTGAATGGTTAAAATAAGATGTTAATCTGCAAAAGTGGACCCCCTCCACGAGACATTTTCTTTGAATGTTCACTACAAACTTTTTACTCTTTTTAAATGAGAAACCTCATGTAAAGATTCCAAAGGGGTCAGGTTTCCAAGAAGTGAGCCTTTTCTATTCTTTTACACAACAACTGATTTTATCGTTTGTAAAATACGATAATCTTTTATAGTGCCCTTTATTATTTAGGGCAGGTCTACACTACCTGCCTGAATCGGTGGGTAGAAATCGATCTCTCGGGGATCGAATTATCACGTTTTGTCGGGACGTGACAATCGATCCCCAAATCAACGCTTCTACTCCACCAGCAGAGGTAGGAGTAAGCGCCGTCGACGGGGGAGCCGCGGAGGTCGATTTGCCGCTGTCCTCACAGCGGGGTAAGTCGGCTCCGATACATCGAATTCAGCTACGCTATTCGCGTAGCTGAATTTGCGTATCTTACATCGACCCTCCTCCTTCCCCCCGTAGCGAGGACGTAGCCTTAGATCTCAAAATATATTTCATGCTGGCTAGCACTGCACTGGAACGTTAATTAACATGTCACATGTGTGCAGTTTTCTAACCCATACGTGGATACATCTAAGTCTGCAGTTTCCATATCTGCTTAAATTAAGGGTTTGTTTGGTATTTTAGCTTGCATTTGTTTTGGCAAAGGCTCTGTCAGGCATGCAGGGACATGCATATATTAGAAAGAGACCATGGCTCTTTTATCCAGAGATAGATCTATATATTTTTTCTAGACAGGAAGGAAAGCAGGCTCCTCCATCTTGGGCTTTGTTGCCATATAAAATTTGTACCACTTTTTAAGTATACCAGAATAGTTCAAGAGGTACAAAAGAAAGGGATGGACTATACTGGTATAAAGCACCTTTATACCTACCTAATGGGACTTGTACCAGCATAATTATAGCGATGTAAAATCATGCCCTTAACTGAAATGGTTATCTTATGTGTGTAGCTCGGGCCTTGCTTATTCATCTGTGCCATAGCATCGCAAAGGTTGCAAGTTCTTCCAGAGAAGACCATTTCACACCCTTTAGTATTTGTCCCCCATGCAGGGTTCGTTAGTTCTTAGGAGAGCTAGTTCTCATACACTGGCAAACCAACATAGGGCTAAGAAACAGGCCAGTTTAGCAGCTGACTTTGAGGGTAACCGATTTAAGAAAACATTAGTGTCCCCAAAGGAGTCCTATTCAAGATTTGGGTATGGCCAGGGAAGCAGTTCTGGCTAGAATGCCAAATTATCTGGTTCTGGTCACTCCAGGGTATATACAATGAAGGCTGGGGCACAAGTTTTAATTGTGTCAGAAGATTTACCACCAACTGCATTTGCAGTCAAATAATTCAAGGTTTTCTCCCACAGGCTGGTGGTCCTGGTTAGGGCACCAGAAGTCCTATAATGTGCTGACTAGTTACGCTGTGTTTCCTACTCTGATACATCTTCCCATTTTTTACTGAGAAATTGGTCATCCCTTTTCACCTGGTTCCCCCTCATGTAATGACTCAAGCCACCATGGTGCTTTTATTTTACAGAATCTGTACAGGGCTTCTTGGAGGCATCCATTGGTATCTGTTGTTTCGTACATTCACCTAAGTTTAGACACTTAGGCATGGTATACATTTACATAAATAAATCCAGGATGTATTTAGAGCTGTCTAAACCTCAACAACCTTGTGTTTGTTTATACTCTGATGAACTTCTGTCAAATCCCACAACTTACTTATTGTTAGGTAAGCAAAGAAAACCCTGCAAGTTGACTGTGAGGCATCTGTCTTTAAGATTTCTAAAATGAGCATGTGCAGGAAGGAGTGGGCTCTAACAGCATAAGGTTTACCCCTCCACCACATTATGTTTGACAAGCGGCCTGAGACAGATGCACACTTGCTTCTTAATTAGTCAGCTTTTTCCTTACACCCATTAAATTCTTCTAGATGCTCTTGCAATAGAGAAGAAAGGCAAGAAACAGAGCAACCAGTGACCTCAGTAACCTCTCAAAGCACACTTGAATTAAGGGAGGAAAAGACATCACAATCTGATGTGTGTCTGATGGATTCCCCCTTTGGGCTAGGGAATGTTTAGGGTCAAAGACCTGGTATCTTCTGTGAATCCCATACAATACAGATAGGGAGAAAGTATTTTATGGTAAATCTGAGGCCTTGCTGTGTAGGGCATATTTGAACTCTGTTATGGTCTTGTACAGGTAAATAAGACTTTTGAGTCTCAGAAACTTTATCTATCTGTCTAGTTTCATACTAGTCTATAACTGTGCAGAAGATGGCATTACTGTCCTCATGATTATGAGTGGGTGAAGTGACATGTAAGATCCTGGAAATGTTGCCTTTTGTTATATGTGCTGTTTGGCTTGGGATATAAGGACTCATACCATAGATTTAGAGATGTCACCTTTCTTAACTTTGTCAATATAACATTTTCCTAGCAAGTGAAAACGGGCCATTTTAGGGAAATTTGGTGGTTTGCACAGGGCTTTGCCTCTGAGACGAAGCTATATAGAAAAAGTAAGTGTACTTACCAGGATTACAGTCTTTTGTAGCAGGTCCAAAGGCATTCTCATGAGGAGCGTGGTGAGTCAAGAAAGCCCATGTATAGGTGTCAAGTATCAGGGGATATAGGTGGTTACCCTTCTCTGGAGTTGACATCTTGTTATGATCCAGAAGTGAGGGCCTGGAAAGAAGCTCAGGTGGACAGTTGTCTGCTGGAGTAGAAACACTCTCCCCTTTTCATTCATTTTTGGAACTGCCCTTTGACCAGAGGAAAGCCGAGTAAGGGCTGAATAGGAAATAATTGGTTGTGATACCACGTGTTTCATTTCTTCAAGAAAGTTTGAAAAACATATAAAGACAGCATGGGGGAGAGGCAGTATTGACCGAATCCCCCAGGTGGCCAAGAGTGGAAAAAAACTGGTGACTCTAAGGCAGGATTCAGCAACCTTTGGCATGTGGCTCGCCAGGGTAAGCACCTTGGCAGGTCGGGCCGGTTTGTTTACCTGCCACATCCGCAGGTTTGGCCGATCGTGGTTCTCACTGGCTGCGGTTTGCCATCCCAGGCCAATGGGGGCTCCAAGAAGCCGCGGCCAACACATCCCTCGGCCCGCGCTGCTTCCCGCAGCCCCCATTGGCCTGGGACGGTGAACCGTGGCCAGTGGGAGCCACAATCGGCTGAACCTGCGGATGCAGCAGGTAAACAAACTGGCCCGGCCTGCCAGGGTACTTACCCTGGTGAGCCGTGTGCCAAAGGTTGCTGATCCCTGCTCTAAGGTAAGTCCTATTTAATAGACACCTTGCTGATGGGTACCTTAGAAATTATTTGCAATGATAATGATAAATTCTAAGGCAAGAAAACTTTGAACTTTTAGGCTCAAGGTCTTGAAATCTGTATATGTCTTTTTTAAACAAGCATCCACATTTGAGGGATAATGTATCATTCTTCCCTAGTATGTAAAATAATAGACAGTAAGGCCCTGCTCCTCAAAACATTAATGCACCTGAGTAGCTTTATACACACAGGACTACTCATGAGTGTAAAATTACTTATGTGCATAAGTATTTTCAGGATTGGTGCAAACTTAGCAAAATCAAAGAGAAAGGCAAAGGCCTCTGTGTTCCATCCAGTTCTGCCCCCCACTTTCTGCAGTAGTTGTAGTACATGATTAACTTAGAGTGATCAGAGGTTATTTTCACCAATACCCCAGTATAGTTTTGCCACTGAGAGTCTCAAATCAGCAACTTTAGGAGTTTCTGTGCTCCACCAAGTCTAGTCTTGGGAGACCTCTCCAAACCCAAGAAATCCCTATCTATTACATCAATACATGGTGAAACATCCCACTGCATAACCAATGCTATGGGAATTGTGCCCTTACCCTGTCTCGTATGTCAGAAACATCCTGAACTTTGAGGAGTGCACTGTAGCCACAGGACATAGGTGTGCAGAAAACCAGCTTTGCTTCAATTTTGCATTGGCTCAGATGGTTGCACTGGTGAGTATTGCAGGGCCTGCACTGAACTCTCAGAACAGGAAAGAGTTTTGATTTCAAAACATCCTTGTTAGAGAAATAAGAAAAAAAGTGTATAAAAGCCAGTTATTAATAAAACATATATTATGCCCACAGGAGTGAGAGCTCCTTCCTTATTGTTTAGATAGCTCATTTATTGTTGATGTCTCTCTTTCCACTGAGTGTGCACAGAAGCCCTGAAATCCTTTTACATTTTTAATAAGATTATTTTTTTCAAACTAGTGCAAGAAAACATGTATGCAATACTGCATAAATACTCTACAGAACTACATCATCAGAGGGAAAACATTCTCCAGTGTCTTCAGCTATCTGTGCTTCAAAGAGAATTGATGTTATGAGAGAAACTGTACAGTTTTAAGTTCTGGTGAAGGTGCTTCTACTATGTATCTCAGTGTATTTATGTTTAAAGCATCTACATTATCTTTCAGTATTTGCATTCTAGGGGAAAGCGTTTAAGTGTTTAGTGAACATCAGTTCATTCTCCGGTGGCTAAAAGCCAAGAAAACCACACTACCATATATTACTGTATGAGTTTGTTGTAATTGGCAGTCTCTTATCAAGTGGAATAATGATCACCTCTACCCTTTCAGTAGAATGGAGGATCTTGGGAAGAAAGTGCTCTACATCTGTAGCCCCACACTTGTCTTACGGTTTAAACATGAATAGGAATCTCAACTGAAAAATAACACAGTTTGTGAAATACGTTTTTTAGTTCTTTGTTTTCAGTCTATAGTAAAGTAAATCATATATATATAAACATTCAGAAATCCTGTGGTGTTCGTCTTCAGTTTTGATTTTTTTTTCTTATCCTTTCACAGAGAAAGAAGTGCAGATGCACTACTCTAGTTTATTGTGTATCAGTTTGGTTTTGGACCCTGACTGTAAGTTGTTCTTTTGCACTAACCTATATCAGCATAAAAGTTCCACCATTCTCAGGTTAGTCATGGTTTGAGGAAGGATGGTGTAGTGGGGTGGTCACCCGTTCCAGCCCTGGAAGGGTTAAAGCCAGCCCTGGGAGAGGGCTGGGGCTGTGAAGCAAAGCCTAGGCTGATTGGGGAAGGCAGTAACAGCTGGGGACATGCCCCAATCAGGCCCAGCTGATCCCTATAAGAGGCTGCAAGCCAGGAGCCCAAACTCTCTCTCTCTCTCTCTCTCTCTGCTTGTAGAGTGAAGGACCTGGCTGCTAGGGAGCTGAGCAGGGTACTGGGAGTGGAGCAGGGCTGGGGAAAGGCTAGAGGAGCTGGGGAGCTCCATCCTGGAAAACCCCCAGGCTGCAGGCCTAGCTGAGGGCCTAAGGCAAGTACTAGGGTTGCAAAGGGGCAGCCCAGCAATAAGTAGAGGCCGGAGGTCCAGACCCAACCTTGCCTATGATGAGTGGGGTACACTGCAATCTGCCCCAGGGCGCGGGGGTGAGTTGGTGACTAGCAGTAGCCTACGACTGAGGTGAGGTGGGGGTAGTGGGTGGGGATTCCCCTGAGTGGGGAGACCTGGAGAAACAGTGGAGGTACTGCCAGGGGGCAGCACAAGTGACAGGGTCACCCGGGGTCTGGGAGGCACACGGGGGCCAGTGGTAGCGCAACACCGGCCAACAGGGGGGCATTCTGGAGGCTGGAAGGTAATTCCCTGAGACGATCAGCAGGAAGAGCCGCCGGGTGAGTCTGCGCCCAGTTACAGGTGGTTAGGGTACTAAACTAGAACTTAAGAAACCTGGGTTCAATTCCCTGTCTAGTGATAGCCTTCCTGCGTAAGCTTGGGCTAGTCACAAAAGGCATGTCTACACTTACTGGGGATTGACGCTGCTGTGATTGATGCTCCGGCAGTTGATTTAGCAGGTCTAGTGAAGACTTGCTAAATCGACCACAGATCACTCTCCTGTCAACTCGGGTACTCCACTGGAATGAGAAGAGTAAGAGAAGTCAACTGGAGAGTGTCTCCCGTCGACCCAGCATGGTGTAGACACCACAGTAAGTTGACCTAAGCTACATCAACTCCAGCTGCATGAATAATGTAGCTACATTATTAGTGTAGACCAGGCCTAGACTCAGATCCAAAAAGGTATTGAGATCAATGGCAGTTAAGTACCTAAATACCTTTGATGATCTGTAGCTTCAGTTCCACTTCTGTAAAGAGGAGGGTAATAGTATTTCATAGAGGGGTTGTGAGCCTGATAAATACATTAAAGATTGTGAGGTACTTAGAGCCCATGGCAAAGGGGTCATGTGACTTGTAAGTGCCATAGATGGGTACTGGGTGGTTGCTTTTCTTATCCAAGGGTAATTATTTGCTATCATTTTTAGGAGATCAGGTCACTCACACATGGTAACAAATCTGTGGCAAGCTAAGAGTTTATGGCTATCACTGTGCTGCACATTAGGGCAGAATTCATTGGACGAGCTTGTGGGGGTAGAACACAGACCCCTACTGCTTGAGCTAACAGAGAATCTCCATTAGATACTAGCAGGAAAGGACGAGACACACAATTGATTCCATCTACAGAGGGCAGAGCTCTATGCACGCACCACCAGTTCATGACAGCATTATTTACAGCCTTTTATATTATTACATGTTCAAACAAGGAGTGTTGGAGATGGATGTAGATTATCAAATTATTAATTATTGATTTTAAAATGATGCCTGCCCCATGGTGCTTACAAATTCATTTCACATATAATATAACAAGAGGGATGGCAAGACAGTGGAAGGAGTAGGGAAGGAGTGGATCTGCAGGTGGGATTTAGAAGATGAGAGGGATTGGCTTTGTGGATCAGCTCAAGAAGTGTGTTCCATGTGTAGGTACATCATGGAAAAAACACTGAGATTGTTATGGCAGAAGTGGACAAACCAGGGACCACTAGTGAGCAGAGCAAGCAGGGAGGTGATGGGATGAGACTATATCTGTTAAGCAGTGAGGAGCAGTGTTGTATAGGGCCTTAATGACATGATTTCTGAGTAGAAAGTCAAGAAAACTAGTGTAACCTAATAAGTTTTATATGAGAAAAATCTTTTTTTCCCCTTGAACTTTAGAGAAAGGACCAATAGGAGAGTGGAGGCAAAAGGGATTTGTTGTTCTCTTTTGGGAATCCCAAAAGTGGAAGGAAGAATTGAAATGTACCATACATGCTGATATGTTCTAAATAAATGGTTTCCACTCAGGATAAAGACCTAACGGCCACTGTGGGCAGCTCAATGCACAGTAGCAGACAAAAGCCAAGAAGATATTTGGTTACGTTAAGAAAAGGAAAGAGCATAATACTGAAAATATTATAGTGCCATTATATAAATATAATGTATGGCATGTGCTCACCTTGAGTATTGTGGGTTTTGTTCACCCCATTTCATAAAAGATATAGTGGAAATAGAGAAGGTACACTGAAAGCAGTGAAAATTATTAGCAGCTTGGAAAATCTTCCATATGAGGGGAGATTAAATAGATTAGGACTATTTAGTTTAGAGAAGAGATGATAGAGGTATATAAAACAATGAATTGTACAGAGGAGTTCAGTCAGTCACTCCTATTTAGTCTTTCCCATGAATCAAGAACAAGGGGAAGGACACACAGTGAAACTAAAAGCCAAAGAAATTAAAACTGCTATGATACAAGTAAAATACTTTCTTACAGGATGCATAATTAACCTCCAGAACTTGCCAGATATCACAGAGACAACGAACATAGTAGGATTTAAAAATGTATTATAGTCTTCTATGGATAACAGTTACAGTAGGATAAAAATGTGTATAGCATGAAAGCCACTAACTGCCTGGGTTGGGAAGAAACCTCCTCTATAGGCAGGTTATCCATAATTATGGGGTTTCTTGCATCTTCTCACCATAATGGTCGCTGTTGGAGACAGACTACTGAACTAATGGGACCACTGGTCTGATCTAGGTGGCAATTCATATTTTCAGGAGCAGAGAGTACAGCTACATAGGGCCAGAAACTCCAGTAGCAGATGTTTTGGTTGCTACTGAGCATGCTCAATAGCAGTTTAAAACCATTATAAGGACCATAAGAACAAAGTGCTCCACTTAGGAAGGAAAAATCAGTTTCACGCATACAGAATGGGAAAAGACTGTCTAGGAAGGAGTACGGCAGAAAGGGATCTAGGGGGTTATAGTGGACCACAAGCTAAATGAGTCAACAGTGTGATGCTGTTGCAAAAAAAGCAAACGTGATTCTGGGATGTATTAACAGGTGTGTTGTGAGCAAGACACGAGAAGTCATTCTTCCGCTCTACTCTGCTCTGGTTAGGCCTCAGCTGGAGTATTGTGTCCAGTTCTGGGCACCGCATTTCAAAAAAGATGTGGAGAAATTGGAGAAGATCCAGAGAAGAGCAACAAGAATGATTAAAGGTCTTGAGAACATGACCTATAAAGGAAGGCTGAAAGAATTGGGTTTGTTTAGTTTGGAAAAGAGAAGACTGAGAGGGGACATGATAGCAGTTTTTAGGTATCTAAAAGGGTGTCATGAGGAGGAGGGAGAAAACTTGTTCACCTTAGCCTTTAAGGATAGAACAAGAAGCAATGGGCTTAAACTGCAGCAAGGGAGGTCTAGGTTGGACATTAGGAAAAAGTTCCTAACTGTCAGGGTGCTTAAACACTGGAATAAATTGCCTAGGGAGGTTGTGGAATCTCCATCTATGGAGATATTTAAGAGCAGGTTAGATAAATGTCTATCAGGGATGGTCTAGACAGTATTTGGTCCTGCCATGCAGGCAGGGGACTGGACTCGATGACCTCTCGAGGTCCCTTCCAGTCCTAGAATCTATAGGACTGGAAAGGTGGATCACTGAGTCCAGTTCTCTACTATTGCAGGCAACCCTGCTATATAATTCAGCAAAAAGTCAAACATTTCTGCACCTCAGACACACCCATTGTCCAGAAACATCTTGTCATAAACAACATAAATTGATTCCGAGCATGAAGAGAGAATCTCTGTAGAGAGGCTCTCTGGATTTTTACCACTCAGACCTATCATTAGGGAAGCCCTTGGCAAACTAATTTGTGATCCGATATGGAGTATTTGAAGGAATTTAGAGGGTTGGAAGTTCTATCACCCCCACCCCTCCTCACAGGCTGCAAAACCTATTAAAGTCACAATTATCAAGCTCCTTCAAATTGAAATCCACCTTAGGAAGAGCATAGAAGAGGAGCTGAATGAAATGCTGCACTGTAAAATTCCTGGAAGTTTTACCACTGACTTCAATGGGAGCAGAGTTAGGCCAATCCTGCTTGGTTTTGAAAAAAGTCTTATCCTGTATCCATACAGCACTTGCATAGCCAGACCTTCAACTTGGTTGGCCTCAAGAAAGTACCAAAATATAAACGTTAAATAAAGATGTCTGTTCTGAAGGAGTACACTGTAGTTTTCCTTAAAGGTTATTGAAGAGTATTTTAACTGCTATTATGGATAGTGTGCAATCTGAGTTGGTACTTTGCAAAGATATAAATGACACACACACATGGGGGTAAGACAGTGGAGACTCAGGCCTTATAGACCACTGGTAGCTTTTTGGCGATAGGTGGCCAGGAAGCCTTGCAGAAAGGTGGGTTCCATGCACAGGTATCTGTTCTGAGATGACAGCAGCTCAGCCTGCCTATCTGACACAAGATTGGCTTCTTTTGTTGTAAATGCTGCAGTCTGAACACTTTCAGGAATAAAGAGAGAAGCAGAGAGGGCCGATGACTTTAGCGTTGATTCTGCTGACTCACTCTGCATGTGTACTATACTTAGCCACAGTAGTGCTAATAAGGCTTTTAATAGTATGTGTAACCTTTCTGCCCCTCTGAGTTGGTAGCAACAAGGGCTGGGTTCTGTATCTAGGGCAGGGGTCGGCAATGTTGGCATGCGGCTCGCCAGGGTAAGCACCCTGGCGGGCCAGGCCAGTTTTATTAACCTGCTGATGCGGCAGGTTCGGCCGATCGCGGCCCCCACTGGCCGCAGTTCGCCATCCCGGGCCAATGGGGGCGGCAAGAAGCTGCGGCCAGCACACTGCTTGCCCGCGCTGCTTCTTGCCTCCCCCATTGGCCCGGGACGGCAAACCGCGGCCAGTGGGGGGGCCATGATTGGCCGAACCTGCCGCGTCAGCAGGTAAATAAAACTGGCCTGGCCTGCCAGGGTGCTTACCCTGGCAAGCCGCGTGCCAATGTTGCCGATCCCTGATCTAGGGGTTCAGTTTCAATAACACAATGCAAAACCGGCTCGAGCCCCCACCCAGTAACCTGGGACAATTACATACCGCCCCCTGGGTGCCTCTAAGAGGCAATACTTCCCCTCTTGCAAGCACAAAGTCTGAGTGTAGTAGAAAATGTTTAATAACATGAGGTAAACGACATCAGCATTAAATTGGAAAAACACCACAAACAGGATTCATAACACAAACCATGAGCAAAAGACCCACCCCAGCAAACTGGGCCGTGTCCTTTCCCTTTGATTCTTGAATCCAGGAACCCAAAAATCGCCCAAAGTCCAACACCCCAAAAGTTTCTTTAGTCCAGCAACCAAAAGTCCAACAACCCAAAAGTCTCTGCCCTGGTCAGTGCAGCCCGAGTTCAAAAGTTTATCTGCAGGGTTTTACCCCCCCCCCCCCAGCCTGGGTGGAAAGGGGGGGGAGAGAAAAGGGGACACGCAGGGTGTTAAGGGGCACCTTACGTGGTCTGAGGCCAACTGCCCGCCCCTCCGTGGGGTTCCGCTGCAGCCTTCACCACGAGCTGAGCCGCTCCACTCCACCAGCTGTCCCGTGAACTGCTCCTGCTGACCCACGAACTGCTTCGCTCTACCAGCCACTCTGCTCCTCCAGTGCCCCCGCAAACTGCTCCGCTCGTCGCAAATGGCTCTGCTCCACTAGCAATATAGCTTCAGGCTTCTCCGCTGGTTAACACAGCACTCAGTGATCTCAGCTCTTTAGTGATTTCAGCTTGTAGTAGGGGAGCCCCAGTGCTGGTGCACCATTAGCCCAGAGTGAATTCTATTCCCCATAGCAGCCTGTAAATAGACTCTCAATAGAATCAAAATTAGCTCTGCTATTCAACAGTGGAGAGAGAAGGAGGTGGTGCAATTGGTGTTTCAGACCCTCAAGGGGGGGGCAGGTGTGTGCCATACCTTCAGGTACAAATACCTGTCCCTATCCTCTCTCAATTCACTAGGTTTTGTAACCCATGCCCCTTGTCAAGCGAGTGCTACTTACGTGATGGTGAGACCCCTCTGTCATAAAACAGTTTCATTGTCTTTGATTCACATAATCAGGGTAACAACACTTTATTCCTCCTGCCCCAATAACAGAGAAACTGGGGATCCCACCCCATCCAAAGTACCACCTTCAGTTGCTGTATCTCATGCCAGGCGGGTGGGTGTGCCTATGCAAACAAGAGCAGCCTCTGGAGTTCTTTTCCACACTCGCCATAAGTCACCACCAGATGTCAGGGTAGAGCTCGTCCTGACTCTGCTTATATATGCAAAATATAATTCTAGTTTTATAGGCAGAGTTGGTCGTGCCTCCTGTAGTTAACGTTGCATCACACTTTCCATTTTTCTGGTTTTCAGGGGCATATAACTTTGCCAAACTTTAACCATTTGGGCTGGCATTTTCCATGCTGGGTTTCTGCCTCAGGCTGAATTTTTTTTGGACAAGGTTAGCAAAAATGGTGCAGCTGTTTCTCTGAATGAGGCTAGGGGGAAATATGTTGTTTTGTTCATGTTTAAACGTTCTTACATGGTTCACTGAGAAGTGTTAGCACATATCATACTTTGGAGAAGGGACTTGAGATGTACCTTGTTGTCATTGATGTGCCTTTTGCCATCCTGTGAAAAATCCACCAAATTTGGCTAAGTTATGGGCATCTGAAAATCTCAATTTGCACATGCTCAGTAGACACTTGCTACGATTTGGCAGCTCCAACCTGTGGCTGCAGAGCTGAGCAGCTGCTCTTTCTGGTTGCGGGCAAGGGGAGGGCACAGTGGTTCCAGTTACACTAACTGAGGGCAGGGAGACTGTCTCTTCCTTGCTTTCAGTGCTGCTCCCGCTCCTGTCTGGGCAAAAAGGAAGAGGTGGAATAAACTGACGGGATACACTAACAGAGTGGTGAGGAGCTGGGCCTGTGGGGGCGGCGATGAGACCTACTGTGACAAGGGTCTGCACAGGATGCAGCTGTTCTTGTGGTGAATGTGGGGCATGTAGTAAATGACCCAGGGTCTATAGGCTATGGACTAATTGATAAACTTAACCCCCTGAGTGCCTTGGAATGATCAGGGTCATTCAGGGGCCAGGCTGCTGCATTGGAAAACCATCCCCAGTTCACCACTTCCTTGTACCTTGTGTAGTCACTTAGTCATAGTAAAGGTTAGTGAAAAGTGGGTCTCACATGCTGCCAGATCAGAGGGGCTTTGTATCCACTTACACAGTGTTAAATGACAGCCCAAGGAGCAAAGCAGTGGAGAAATAGGCCCAGTGATTTGTAATCCAGCCCGGAAGACATGAAGACCTGGATCATTGTGGCCAGATTATAAAATGACAATATTTGCTCCAGCCTCCTGGCCAGCCACTGATGAAGAAGGTGTTTTGGAAGCTGTAGCCATATCTATCCAGGAGTCCTTTTAGGACCACAAAGCTGTGAACTTACTTGATTAATTGAGAACAAACTCCTTCAATAGAGGGTGAAGTCAGAGTTGTCGTCATGACTTCCAACGTTCATCTCTTTCCACTGTTATCTCTGTCTTGCTGGTTAAAGTGACAGCAGCTTTTCATCCTGAGGAGCTGCTCTCAAGTAGGCATGGGGCTATGGAGCTGAGTGTTTGAGTGTGGTTGGCATTTGAGTCAATAATTTCCCCCAGTGGATTCATGTGGTTGTTAAATGGGATGGGGGATAAAAATGGAATCTTATGCAATGTCACATATGCGTGCACTGATTACAAAGGCATCCTTGCTTCGATCCACAGCAAGGTCTAATAGGAAGGGACAGACTCTGCCCCATTCAGATACTACAGGGTTGGGACCCAGATGAGTAGTTACACAGAGAGCGCTGCAGACATTACAGTGCTACCTTTTAAAGTCAGGAATCACCAAATCGAGGCTTGTGCAGACTTCACATCCACACAGTTAAGAGAAACCTCTATGCTCCAGGGAAAGCTTTTGTTTGTATTTTTAAGAATAACTTCTGACTCTTACAGGCTCCAAGTAACATATGAACATTTCACTGCTGACAATACTGGGAATTACTTCAGTGACTGTGAACACCCATGGGATTGTAATATGAATGGTGTTTATTAAGGAATACACTGAGTTTCTGACCATCATTCTTCCAGTCCTCTAAACAGTACCTTGTATGTTGCTGTGGTTATTTAATGATGCAGCACCATCATTATACATTTATTCTCATAGATGATCACTCTAAGGAGCAACCTCTTCTGCTTAACAACTCGGTATTTTGTAAAATGCTGTTGAACAAAGCCAGCATAATTCCTGACCTGTTAGGGGTGATACTTGAGACATATCTCTCATGAACAGCAGATCTATGCATTAATCCTGTGTTTTGGGGTCTTTAATTGCTTTAAATATTTGCTTCTAGATCTTTGTTTCACACACTTTATTTACATGGTTTATTTTTCATTTTATGAAAAATCGATAACCAGACAGACTCTTTACCACACTGGATTAGTTTTATTTATTCTCTTTGAACTTGATTAAAAAGCTGTCAAACATAAGTGTACATTTTATCAGCAGAATACTTTTACAAAACAGGGTGGAAGATGTTTATAGCTGGAAACATACATTTCAAAATAAAACAATATTTGATATATTCTAGACAGTTACCCTTTTGTTTATCCATGACAACTGAAACTAACCATCAAATGCATAAATTGATTCAAGTCTAGCCAAGTAATCCTAAGGGCATATAAAAAGGCTTTTTTTAAAGTTCTTTCTAGATGAATTTAATGTAGTTCACCAATAAAGCATCCTCAGGAGCATAATAAAAATTCTACATAACATGACATAGCGAGGGAAAGCGGGAAGATGTACAACGTGATGAAGAATCAAAATGGATGTTACATTAAAAATGAGCAGTCCTGCAATTTCTAAATTTCATGTACAGCATTTAAGGACAAAATGTCTAGGCTTTAATTTTGTGTTTAATTTTTTAGAGAGAATGTTTATAATACTGCAATAAGTGCAGTTTGCACACTTTCTCTCTCTTTAAACATATTCATTGGAAACTGTTTTGAACTGTCATTTTTGCTAGGGGAAAAATTACTATTCAACATGTTTCCATAACTTTCACTGTACATCAAAGGGAAAAGGTATGTTATTTTTACACCAAAAATTGGTTATGAATGATGAAATATGTCTGTTTCAATTTAATTGCTTTTAATATATTTTTAAAACCATTAACCTGCATTACTGTTTATCTTGTTGTGCCATTGTATATGCTGGTAAGCAGTATGTTTTTGACCATATTCAATATACCCATCTTGAAAATAATGGGATGAAAAATGAGACTTGGAATTTTAGCAGAATGAAACTCTCAAAGGGTTAATGTAGAATACATATAGCAAATGTTGACAGTATTTTTTATTCCAATGTTTGAAAATTAAACACAAAATCATCATTAAGTTTTCACAAAATGAGGCATCTGTCACTTGAAAGAAAAAGAAATATTTCAGAAATATGTTTACAGAAATGTAAAAATATTAGACATCAAGACAGATGTGAACATTTTCAATAACAGGCCCTGTCTGTCAGTCTTCCTCAGAGCTGAAGATCTTATTGTACTCACTTAACATAAGTTCAACTATCTGGTTTTGGTACAGCATGTGTACTGCCATGTTCCCTGTCTCCTTTTCAGGTCTAAGGAGTGTTGGTCCAAATACAATTCCTAAGCTTTGTGTTGTCATAAGATTCACGGATTCCTTGGCTGCTATCCTGTTGACAAAAGGAAAGAATTGGTTAAAGATGAGGGATGTCAAAGGAGGCATTGTTGCATTTGAAGCAAAGAAACACATTTTATTGATTCTCCTATCAGTAATGTTTATTTGGTTAAATTATCCCCCTCCCCCCCCAAAAAAAGTGGGGTGAGAACAGGAGTTGATAACTTCTGGCAACATGACAAATGATGAAAGCAAATTTATATGTAGACAGCAAGACCTTTATTGGGTTGAGATGTAGGGCCTCAATTTCAGTACTCGGGTAGGAGTGCACTATTACACAACTACTTTATGGAGTCCCTTTATTTTTTGTTTGTGTGCACTCATGGCTAGATGCACACTATCCCATTATGTGCATTTAGACATTGGGGGCTCCAGGAAGGAACCTATCTACTTCTGTTAGCACAAGTTCCTGTACTGGTGCAGTGTTGGTGTGCATGGAAATATTAAATGAAAGACCACATGAAACTTTGCCACTTCTGTCAATCTCAACCTAGTTACCTAACGGGTGCAGGAATGAAAAGATACTTTGAGAAGAAAGGTAAAATATATCAGTATGTGTGACATGTCTACCCTGACATAAGGCTTCCTAAAAGAAAATAAGACCCTCCATCTTAATTAAAGACTTTGGAAAATAATGCTCAGGATTACAGCATTAGACATATTAGTTTTCCATATAATTTATGAAGCTGTTGACTACAATATTAATATTAAATGTTGATAATCATGCATCCTTACAGAGAAGACTTTAAGGATCAAGAAGTCTGATTTAAGAACAACACAGATTTAGTGGATAAAGTTTAGGTCACCATTTCTGAAAATTTGACCCACTGGGCCAGATGCAAATTAGCGTAGTTCCACATCACTCAATGGATTTACACCACTTGGGGACTTGGCCTATAATCTTGAAAAATACTGTCTAGTCAGAGAGTGGAATAATCTTTTAAAGAACTACTTAAGAACTATAACTTACACTAGGGGTCAGCCCCAAACCCTAATGAGGTTAATGGAAAGACTCCAATTGACTTCAGTGGGCTTTGGAACAGTCCTTATGAAAGCAAAACTCCAACATTTCTGATATTCTTTCCTGGAGAACCCCAGTGAATAGAAATCTGTTTTCTTTAAAAATATGTAAAATGTAGTAGAGTGGAAAGAGTCTAATATATGCATTTTTAATAGAATAAATTATAGTCAGCCCCTACCCATGAATGCAGACTAAAGGTACCTTCAAAACTTAAATATGCACTGATCTGCTTTTCATTTATGAACACTTTACAAGAGAGTAGTTTTAAGACTTTTTGTCATTCTGAAAGGAGAAGTGGCTTAAGAATCAGAGTGAACGTTTTGGGGAAAAAGTACTATTCTCTCTCTTTCCTTCTTCATCAGACGTATCTTTTAAAAATACTAAAAATTAAAAAAGCACAAATTCTTCTGTTTCTAAATACTTTTTGCAGAAGCTACATTAACGGTGGCAAAAGCTGCATGAGACATCATCTATTCCATCCCTTAGAGAAAGATTTCTCTCCTGTTAGTGGGTGGGTCATGCAGTGAAGACTATTTTGTAGTGGAACCCTGCCAATCTTGTAGTTTACCACATTCCCTAAACACAAACACTCATTTAGGGTTTTTCGCATGTATAAATAGGAAGCATTACTGTAGTTCTGTCTCATATGTGTAGCTGTGGTGTCCATTACACAAAGCACTCTCCATATGGCACTAATCAGAACATCTTATTAGTTTCTTAAAATATAACATCTTTATTATAAATGAAAAAAGAATACATTATATTTTCCACTATGGCAATGTTAACATAGCATTGTTCTTCTCAGGGAGGGGTTAAGAATGTCTCAGAAGTTAGGAAGAAAAACTACTTGTTAATAGCTTTGGTGCCAATTGAGTAAGTGTGAGCATCTGATCACTGTCATACATTTTATCCTAGTTATTTATTGCTACAAACATTTTTTCCTAATACCACTCAAGAGTTGTCAGGTGATTAATAAAGCCCTGATCCCACAAAGATTTATTTGTTCATGTGCTTAACTTTAAGCACATGAATAGTTCCAATGACTTCATCTGGACTTCTCATATGATAAAAATTACATGCATAAGTAATCTTTGCAAGCTCAGTGTACACAACATTATATTGGCAAAGATATGAGGATCCATTTCACCCAGGAAAAAGTCATGTGCAATATGTCTATGGTGTATATTTTGAGAGGTAAGCATTCTAGCGCTTACTGTGGTTATCGAGTGAGATGATATGCCTATTATTAAATATGAAATCATCCCCCAAATATGCAAAGCTAAACACTAATGTTCACATGAAGGAACAAGCTACAATACTGGCTTCTAACCTAGTAAATTTCTAAGCCAATTATTATTTCTTAAGTGCCAACATTGTTTGTTGCTGTAAGCCATGAAAAGCCAAAGCCAGATCCTTGGCCTTAAGGAGGCTACTTTGCACCATTCTGGCAGGCTGCCATCCTTGTGGGAGCAAAGGGGTGAGGTAGGGTGTGAGAAGAATCAAGAGCAGAGTTCTAGGCAGGGATAGAGATGTGCAGAGTCTCTATAGCAAGGACAAGAATTTTACATGTGCTTTGACAGGTTAGTGGTAGCCAGGGTAGAGATTTGAGCAGGGAGTAACACATTCCAAGTCATGGGCAAGGATGATGATTTTGGCTGGACTGAGAGGCAGTGAGATAGGAAGTGGAGCAGTGAGAGGGAGTGAATGAGAGGATAAATGAGGTGGGGAGCGGGTCAGAGAGTGACAGCAAATAAGTGGAGTGTGGGTCAATGGTGGTGGTGAGGTGACTGAAGTGCGTGAGTTGTGTGGAATGACAGAGGCTAAATGTGGTGGGCAGGCCGAGGAGCTGGGGGGGATGAATGGGAGGATGAGTGTCGGGGGAGGGGTAAGTGATGAGGCATCACCACGTGATGTGACTATCACCAATGGTGTTCGGAGAGAAAAAGTTTGAGGTAGAAAGGAAACTGAGTAGTTATTTGAAGAGAGAGAGAGTTGGGCTGAGGTAGGAATGGGGTTGAAGAAAATATCTAGTTGGCTGGGAGGAAAGAATGGTAGGGAGAAGACAATGGCATGAAGAGAGAAGAAGAAGACCACAAGCCCAGCCACTTAAAGGTATTTAAGCACCTAACTCCAATTGATATCAAATACTTTTGAGGACCTGGGCTTTATGGCCTAATCCAAAGCCCAATGTAGCCACTGGAAAGACTTTCACTGATTTGCAATGGGCTTTAAATAGACATGTAGGTTGTTGGGAGAGGTAACTCAGGGCTAGATCCACAAAAGGGATTTGGGCACCTAACTGCTACTTAGGTGCCTAAATCTTCAAAACCCATGGTAACCCTGTAAGCACCTAAATTCCTTTGGTGCCTACATTTCCATTAATATAGCCACCTAACTCTCCCCATGAATTGCATAGGTGCCTGGGTACCTAACTTGGGGTTGTGGATTCCACTTGGCGGTAGGATGCCTAAACATTAGGCATTGCCACGCTGAGCCTCAGTCTCTTTTGTCTATCTAGCCCTGAATATTTAAGTACCGCTCCCTCCCTGGCTCAGTCCCCAATGGCATCAGCCCGCAGTTGCAGACCACCACATAGGGGATAGTATATTGCAACCTCTTAAGGTGTGTAGTAGCAGAAGTGCTGCATCCAAATGCCCAGGAAGAAATACTGTCTCTCTAAGGCAGAATGACTCCCTGTGCTCTTCCTGGGCCATATCCCCTGAACACAAAGAACCGTTTTAGGCCTACATAAATAACTAGTGGTGTCATAATCTTATGGTCCGGTGGACAGGGGCACTGGTCCACACGTCAGGAAACTTGAGTTTTATTTCAAACTCTCTCACAGACCTGCTGTGTGACCTTGGGTAAGTCACTTTACCTCTCTGAATCTCTCTTTCCCTGCCCATGGTTTGTCTGTCTTGCCTCTGTAGATTGTAAGTTCAGTCGTTGTAGATAGTTCTCTGAGAATATCCACTCAGTCTGCAGCGGCAATAAAAGAAATCTACAGAATGTTGGGAACCATTAGGAAAGGGCTAGATAATAAGAAAGAAAATGTTATAATGCCACTTTATAAAGCCATAGTATGCCCACACTTGAAATATTGTGTGCAGTTTTGGTCACCCCAATTCATAAAAGATATATTAGAATCGGAAAAGGTACAGAAAAGGGCAACAAAAATGACTATGGTATGGGACATCTTCCATCTGAGGAGTGATTAAAAAGACTGGGTCTGTTCATCTTAAAAAACAGACAAAGAAGAGGGATATAATAGAGGTCTATAAAATCATGAATGGTGTGGAGAAAGTAAATGGAGAAGTGTTATTTACCCCTTCACATAACACAAGAACTGGGGTAGCAGGTTTACAACAAACATAAGGAAATCCTGCTTCATGCAACACACAGTCAACTCGTGGAACTTATTGCCAGGGGATGCTGTGAAGGCCAAAAATATTAACGGGTTCAAAACAGAATTAACTAAGTTCATGGAGGATAGTCCCATCAATAGCTATTACCCAACATGGCTAGGGACACAACCCCATGATCTGGGTGTCCCTAAACCTCTGACTGCCAGAAGCTTGGACTGGATTAATAATCACTGGATTATTGTCCTGTCCTATTCTATTCATTCCCTCTGAAGCATCTGGCATTGGCAACTATCAGAAGACAGGATACTGGACTAGCTGGCTCATTGGTCTGATCTAGTATAGCCATTCTTATGTGCTTTGGGGCAGTGCCTGTCTCTCACTATGTTTGTGTACAGAACATGGCATGGCTAGCACTCATTTTAGATGGACCTCTTGGCACTAATGTAAGATTACTGAATAATAAAATCTGAAGTAGAAACTTTTTTGTATTATAGTGGCTGTATTGCTGACTTTTGAGTATCATCACCAAAAATATGAACTACTTACCAGCCTGGTCTGAGTTATAAACAATTATAAATTGTTTAAATGGTCTGATATAAACTAGACCTAGAGAAAAATGTAATTCTTATTTGAAAGACAATTTTAAATGCTATTTAATTCAATACAATCTGAAGAAAATAATTATGACTTGTGGCTTTATACCTTTTTTTTTCAAAATAAAAATTATTTATCAATGAAATTATGGTTGCTGTATTATATCCACAGTGTAAATTACTCCTGTAGTTGTGAAGTGAAATTCAGTTTATTAAAAAAAAAAGGTAAAATGGGCAAGAATTCATTTTTGGCAAGAGCAGAAAAACGTGATATACAGCCGACAACATAAAAAGGGAAAGGAAATGCCAGAGCTACTTTTTGTCAAGCCCAAATGGAAGGAGCAATGATCCATCCATTTAAGATTATTTTAGAAACAATCTATAATCCAGTGCTACAGATGTTGGAACGTCGTCAAAAAAATTGTTGAGCCTTATGCTGTGCTAGATTTTTTTTTCCTCCAAAAAGTCAGTTGAATTGCTAATTCAAATAATGTTTTATAGTCTTTAAGATCGCAAGCCAAAAGAAACTCATATTGAAAATACAGATCTCCTCATTATTATTAATAATGAAAAGAATTAGTGATGTATTAAAACAGTAAAGTATCTGATTGGAAAACTCTAATATCAAGGACAGCTATATAAGCAAAAATACTTTTAAAAATTTGTGCTTTGGCTGTTGCCATGGTAACTGGAAGCTGGAAGCGATGTAATTGACTGCAGGACAACTATACAGTTAAGGTCATTACTGTATAGGGAACATAGCTCTCCAGTTCTATGTAAACTTACAATTTTCAGACACTGGCTGTAAAATCATTATTGATTTTGAAGTTTGGGAATCATGGTGGGTATGACAACTCCTTCAAACAAACATCTCTTAAGAAGGGTACTTAGTGTGAGTGACTAAGAAACAGGTAAATCTTTCAGATTGGTGACACTGATTAAAATGGGTAAGTGTTCTTACTGAAACATACACCAAAATCTAGAAAGGTAAATCAGTTTACATTTCCCCAGAGGAAATTATTTAGTATTGATAATTCACTATATATTGTAGTGAGTTGGCTAGTGTGTATTAGATGGAATCAGAACTGTTCAACTTTGTTTCATCAGCCCTATATGGTTACTGAAACCTGTTCCTTGACTCAAATATTGGAGAGAGGAGGGCGTCTCTGTTTTTGGAGAAACTGATTTTGGCAATGTTATTTACTATTTATTTTAAATTAGATTAAAAAGTTAAATTTAACAGCCTGATTCTGCCACTCTTGCAGTGACTGGGCAAAATATAATATGACTAAAGAGCAACATGATGGAACATTAACAAAACCAATCAGAATAGTTAGAACAAACAAATGACTCCACTTTTGAAACATAGATCCTCAGCTGGTGTAATGCCTGCCCTATTCCCTGAAGGGAATGGAGCCACACAAATTTACACCCGTACAGACTGTTACTCTGGGGGCATTGTTGTCAAGAGCATCACAGCTTCTTCTAAAGTGTGGAGAAAAGTAATCAAGGAGTAAGCAAAAGTAAACAAGGAGAAAAGTAATCTCTCAGCTAGGCAGAGTATAGCTCACCTACAGAATTATGCACATGCATAATTAACCTATGGAACTTGCTGACACAAGATATTGCAACCAAGACTTTGGCAGAATTCAAGAAAAGATTAAAGATGTATCTGGATAATGAAAACTCTACCATTACATGAGAGGGGATAAAAATGTATATGTGATTATACTTCCTTATTCTTCTGGGGACAGCCACTAAAACCCTGGAGTTAGAAAGAAACTTCCTCTATGGATACATTATTCTTTACTTGTCCATTGCAGTGGCTTGCATCTTTTCTGAAAACTGGTACTGGCTACTGTCAAATACAGATCACTAGACTAGATGGACTATTGGTCTGAGCCAATATGTAAATGCCTATAACCGCATTTAGTGGGTCAAAAACTGCATATTCCACTGATTCACTCTACCAGTAAATATTCCAAAATTAGCTAATATCTGTTTCCTATACGTAGTCAGGCACATGGAAATGGAAAGTCTTAGCTTCAGAAGTAACCTGTTATGGGAGGGGTGGGCAAACTACAGCCCGCAGGCCAGATACATTTTAATCCGGCCCTTGAGCTACTGCTGGGGAGTGGGGACGGGGCTTGCTCTGCTCCGGCGCTCCAGCCGGAGAGTAGGATTGGGGGATGCTCCATGCAGCTCCTGGAAGCAGCAGCATGGTCCCCTCCGGCTCCTATGTATAGGGGCAGCCAGGGGGCTCCACTCTGCACGCTGCCCCCGCCCCAGTGGGAACCACGGCCAATGGGAGCTGCAGGGGCAGCACCTGTGGACAGGGCAGAGCCGCCTGGCTGCGCCTCCACATAGAAGCCAGAGACGGGACATGCCACTGCTTCCGGGAGCTGCTTGAGGTAAGCGCCACCTGGAGCCTGCACCCTGAACCTCCTCCCGTGCCCCAACCCTGTGCCCCAGCCCTGATACCCCTCCCGCCCTCCAAACCCCTTGTTCCCAGCCCAGAGCACTCTCCTGCACCCCAAGCCCCTCATCCTCAGCCCCACCCCAGAGCCCGCACCCCCAGCCGGAGCCCTCCCCCCGCACCACACTTCCCCCTCCCCGCACGCTGAACTCATTTCTGGCCCCACCCCAGAGCCCGCACCCTCAACCAGAGTCTTCATCCCCTTCCGCACCCCAACCCCAATTTTGTGAGCATTCATGGCCCACCATACAATTTCTATTCCCAGATGTGGCCCTCTGGCCAAAAAGTTTGCCCACCCCTGTGTTATGGGAATGGTTCAATTGCTTGCTATACTGAGTGTGCTGGCATTAGGGATATAATTAGTTAACAGATCTCTTTGCTTTACAGTTGCAGGCTTTTGGGTTGGCTTTACATAGTAGTTTCCTGATTGTTCATATTGCATTTCTTTTAATCAGTGTTGACATATTAAATTTTGATTTTTATGATGCACTGATCGTAGCTGAGCATTTTACACTTTCCTTCCCCCCTGCAAAAGCTGACTTGCAGAAGTAAAAAAAAAAAAAAAGAAAGAAATAAGAATAAGAACAGGTATTGCATTATATACTTTGCCTTAGTGACAAGATATTTGGGGAGAAATCATCCAAGCTTGAAATAAAATCTTTATTGAAAGTAATTCTACATTCATGCCAGTCAGACGCATTGTAGGATCAGAACAGATGTCCCAGGGGAAAACTGTGCACCAGTCAGGGTTGATTACTTGGACCTCCTATCAGTTCTTAAATCACTGACAATGGCTGAGGCATTCAGTACAACTTTGTTTTCTTTATTCGGAAATAAAGTTAATATACTTACCTTAACTGTACCAAATGTACTGGAAAATAACCTGATAATAAAAGTGCCGTCCTACAAAGTGATAATGTCTGTGTGTATAAGCACATGTTGACAGGGCTTTTGCAGCCTAGTAGTGAACTATTAAGAAGGAAGTACATGTACCAAATGATGCACAGATAGCCTATCAGGTTTTCTGTGACTACATTTCCTTTTTAGTCAAAGCCTCTGGTATATACTTTTCTGATATACAGCATATTACAGTAAAGTTATTTTCTATTGCAAACTTACTTCCACTCAGCAATGTTACCCATTTTTCATGACCATTGTTGTGTTATTTGGTATTACAAGGATGACCAAGATATGGAGTTTGATTCTGGGAGTCATTTAAAGACATTGGCAACAGTAATCATGCAGGGATAATCTGCATTTTCAGGGGACTACGTCAGTTATAGGGTGACCCAACTCACCCCAAATAGTGAAATTCATTCTGTTCAGACAGCTAGTACGAGGCCTATACACCACTTAACCCATCTTGAGAGATTTACCAATGTAATCAATATAATAGAGCCCTTGATACCAATACCATAAGTCCAATTTGTTTAAACTGTTAGCTCATTGCAGTACAATGGAGATAAATTTAAAATATAGTAATAAATTGGGATTCTCAATATTTTATGATTGCAAACAAACCCTCATTATTTATGTACTTTATGGATGATTTGCTCAGTGCAGTGCAGTGGTATTCACTAGCTGATGAAGCTAAGTAAATGCAAACACTATCAAGGGAATCTCTAGATTGCTGTTTGTTAACTTCATATACTATGTTTTGGGGGGGTTCTCTGTGCATATGTACATAGTATCTCAGATTTATACTTTATAGTGGAGTGCCAAAATATTATATTACAACGCATGCCCTTTTCAAAATGTACTAGGTGGCTTGAATGTATAATTCAGAGATTATAGGAAATACCTAAAATGATTAATATAGTTATAAACTGTTTTTTTTCACCAGCCTGAAATACTAATGTGCTTAAAATTCCTATTTGCTCCAAAATGTTGAAGTCAAAATAATAACTATATAAGATCAGTAATGGAGAAACCAAGTCATAATGGGTAATATGCTATCTAACAGAGGTCAGAAATAGTTCAGACATACTTAAGGGTTTGCTTTAGCTGCAAATAGGCTTAGTGGTTCCCTGGCCTCCAAAAACGTCATAGCTTCCTGCCCTCTGCAGCTGCTAATCACAACTCTTTGGGGGAAATCCCTTCTCTTCAGAGGCTCTGGGACACAATATATGGAATTTGGTGCTGCCTCCTTCTCCAAAATAGCCTTCAGCTCTGCTCATTCAACTACCATACATGGTAACGGGGCAGCTGATAATGACACTAAGGAGAATGGGTATCCCCCTAGCTACCTTGCGGTTTGAGTTCTTCCTTGGATAAACTGCAATGGAACCATGAAATCAAAACAATGGCTAAATGAAATCTAAGGATAGGCTCCTACTTGACCCAAAGATCAAGCAGGAGGCAAGCTGGAGAAAGACATTCATTCTGGCCATTTGGCTTTACCCTGAGTTTAAGAGGAAGGTATTGCAAAATTTCACTCTCTCCCCTCACCGCGTACCAGAGCCAGGGCTCCAGCTGAGCCCAAACGTCTATACCACAATTAAACAGCCCCTTAGCTGAGTCTCATGAGCCCGAGTCAGCCAGCATGGGCCAGCCACGGGTGTTAAATTGTAGTGTACACGTACCCAGAGAGACTAAGGGTGGAATCCACAAAGCTACTTAGGAGACTAAACCCAGATTTAGACACCCAATTCCCTATTGTGATCCACAAAACTCCTGCCAAACCCTGTAGGCACCTAAACTCACTCGGTGCTTATGTTTTTCAAAGGAAAAATTCCCTAGGCACCTAAGTTTGAAATGACCCACTCCAGAGGATTTGGCTTGGAAGTCATACTAAGACTGGCCCTCTTGCAATTTTTATCCGGTGATAAACTTGAACATCATCTATTATATTTGGCTTGTACAGTACTTAATTCATTATTTGTGACTGAGCACAAAGCGGTTCTGATTAATATTTGAAGGGGATACAGCTAACACATTTGGGCTAATCATTTTAGCACAATGGAACATTTTACCATTAGCATAAAGCTAGTCTGTGCAGGAGGCAGAGCTTTCTGAGGAGCTGGTCCAAGATTGTGGAACAAACTCTGCCTTGAATTAAGGACCCTCCCAAACCTCACCACCTACTGCTACAAGTGCAAGGTGCATATCTTTGACCTGCCTTCTCTAACATAAACAAATAGCAGGGTGTACCTTTAGAAACCCTAAACCAAAACCCTAGTAAAATAAACCATTGCGAATGCAATTTTCCCCATAGGGGAGAGGATGAGAGAGAGAGAACAAACCATGTGTACAGATGTTGGGGCTAGCTCCACAAAAGAAATTAAGACATTGCAATGCCTAACTTTTAGGCACCCTCCCACCTAGTGGAATCCACAACCCTGAGTTTAGAGTCTAGGCTCCCAGTACAATGCATGGGGAGAGTTAAGTGCCTAAGAATGGGATTCACAGAAGCCAGGAAACTGACTAGGATAGCTAGTAGGAAATGCCGAAAGAGGGAGATGGCCCTAAACCCTGCCCCTCAAAGGGAGCTAGGCACCTAACACAGGCATGTGGGAGGCACTTCTCTCTACTTGGGAGCCTAAGTGTTGAGCCTTCTTCTGGCTTTATGTGCTTACAGTTGGTGGTGGTGCTGTAGGAGACCTAGGTTTGAATCCCTATTCTGCCTGACTTGAACCCAGGTCTCCCATGTGAATGCCCTTCTCAGCAGATGGTTGGATATTTTGGGGTGAGTCTCTAAAATATTTATTGGAGCAGAGTGAGAATGACTCCATAGTCTAGTATTTAGACCGGGGTTCTGGTCCCTGCTCCAAATCAGGCAGAACAGAGATTTAAACCTAGGTCTCCTACATCCCAGCTGAGCCCTCTAACCGTTGGGATAGTGGTTACAGAGAGAGCAGCCTTTTGTGCACATTAGGCATATATTCTGAGGATGCCTACTGGATCAGGCCCCCACAGGTGAGGGAACCCCTAGTTTGAGAATCCTGCTGAGGCTCAGGCGCTGAGCTGAACAGCACCATCAGGACTTAGGTAGCTTTGTTCTTGCCCACTGGCAGAAATTTAGGCACCTCCAGGTTTAGGTGGCAGTTGAGCAGGGGTTTTGAGGATCTCAGTGGCACCTAAATGATGGACTCAGGGACCTAAAGTGGCAGTTAGGTGTCTAAGTCCCTTTCTGGGTGCAGTTCTTGAATAGTACGGTTATGGAGGTGGTATAAGAACCTATGCAGAAGAGAATAGATTCAGACTCAAATATATGAATAGCTCTACTCACTACATCCTTGACTGGCTTTGTAACTTTTGCCTCTGGAAGCTGTTATTTTTTAGTTTATTATTGACTTGTACAGCAGACCAGCCTAGTAAATAGCTCAACCTGTCCTGGTGCCAGGATCTATAAGCTTTTGGGGTCTGTATGTCCCAGAAGGCAGCAGATACTTTTATATGAATATGGCTTTAAGTTTCTAAATTAGTTTAATTTTTGTAATTCAAGAATGCCTTAAGCCACGTTTCCTTGAAACATGAAAAAATAAAAACAGTTCGGTAACAATCTCACTTGAATCAAGAACTGCAAAAATAGAACCTTTATCATCAGCACAGCACATCCAAAAATGTCTTTGTAAAATAAATCAAATTATATGAGTTAATTGATTCCAGGCAACATCAGCAACTGCAGGTGGAAACTGAATAACAGGATGTTTATTAATGAAGGACTATTAATCAAAATTGACAATACCAATTCCTGTTTCTTTTATTTGAATTCTACCTGCAATGGCCAGAGACACATTTGTCAACTTTTTAAATACAGATTTGTAAGAAATGGAAATATTTAACACTTGGGATTTTATCCGGAGATATAGGGCTATTTGTTTAAACAGTGAAAGGATATCCTAAATCCAATGTGACAAGCAATGCCAAAGATGCCAGTGGTAATTAATTAGCACTTAATTTAGACCACAGAACAACAGGATATGGAATTGGTGCTCAGTGCCATTTCCCCTTAGGCTCCATCTCATGAGGGTCAGGAGTATGGCTGTTGTGTTGAAGGTCAGTAAATAAATTGGGGGAACACATTGACACTGGACTTTTCATGATAGATATCCTTCACCCTTGTAACTGCTTCTGGCTATCATTGACGAGAAAAGGACTGTGATTGTTTTGTGAGGAATGCTGTGTACTAGTGTGAGTCAAGCAAGGTAGAGTTTGAGCTCACATGTCACATACTACTCACACTAGATGCTTCCTACAGAAACAGAACTATTGCAGCATGTATCTGTCCTGGAAATACACTTTTAAACACAACTGGGAAAGCTTGAGGAAGCTTGACAAGCACGCAAATTCACTTAAAAGAGTTCTCAAATTTGCTAGCTTTGTGAGTTTGCTTTTAGCTTAAGCTTAAGCTTAATTACAATTAGTGGAAGAGTTTTAAAGTGAGGGGAGAAATTAGGTCAGCAAGCAAAAATGCACACATTTCTTCATTATGCTGTGGACTTTGTCTCTAATAATAATATACAGCACTTGTACAGAACTGTCCATCCATAGATCTCAAAGGTGGGGTTAGCATTATTATCCGCATTTTACCAATGGGGAAACTGAGTGTCTGAGATGCTAAGTGACATTTCCATAATCACACAATGAGTCTATGCAGAAACTAAATACCAGATCTCCTGACTCCTAGTCCATTTTCCTAGTCATCACATATGGCCACCTTTGGACAACATGTTCAAAACAGAACGTGAAAAGCATGCACAAGGGCCTGCAAATGAACTAGTAAGGTTGTACACAATTGCACATAATTGGAATGGTTTATTTTAAATATGCTGGTGAGAAAAATAAAAAGCGGCTATAACCCCTGGCATTGTGTACAATAATAGAATCCTCATCCTTCATAGCAGGCTTAGTGCTTCAGCCAGACAGTGCTATCACTAACCCTCTCAGCTGCTCTACTCTTCTCCCAACAACTGCAAACTCTGGGGAAGGAGATGGATTTGCATACATAGAGAGGGGGATATGATACTGCCTGATACAAATACTCATATACCCCATTTTTTTCCCTTTGCAGTTCAGTGGCCATGAACATTGCTGTTCAGATACCAATAGTTTTCTCAAGTTGCCAGCAACAAATGATACCCTGCTACACTTCAGCAAGTCATATTTTTTCCCAGGATACCAGATGTAGAAACACTAGAAATGGTAGTGTGACCCCTTCACACAGATTTAATTGGTACTGCAGATCCTATGCTGACTGCGCTACCACAGCTTTATATAGTAGTTTCCCCAGCAGGGCTGTGTTGTCTCATCAAAGAAATACCTGACCAGACTACAGCCCTCAGAAAATATCCCAAGGAACCATTGGGTTAAGTATTTATCTTTGCTTTCACATCACCATACTCCTCGCAGTGCCCTGTACATATCACCTCTCGAGCCCCTGGGTGAAAGTGCCATTGAAGTCAATTACAACTTCTTCAGAAGTGTGTTTTTTATCCACGAAAGTTTATGCCCAAATAAATCTGTTAGTCTTTAAGGTGCCACTGGACTCCTCGTTGTTTTTGTGGATACAGACTAACATGGCTACCCCTCTGATAATTAAAGTCAATTGCAAAACTCCCATTGCTATCCATTCCTTAGCCTGTTGCAGTGTGCAGTCATGGTCCTTTTGTGTTGAAGCTGCAATAATCCTACTGGGGGCAAAGATGTGGACCCAGAATATGTTTCCAAAATGTCCAGTTTCTGACTTAATGCCCACATGTAGTCATTTGGCTGAAATTTTCACATTGGGAAGCTCAACTTTAGGCAACCTGTCTGAAAATGTATCTGTTCCAATGAGTCTTGAAAGCTCTGAGGACGAACTTAGCTTTATCCTGCCAATAAATCATAATTTTTATCTAGTATCATGTGTAACCCCTTTGGGGTTTAGAAAGCATAGCCCTTTAAATCTTTTTCCTAAGGGGAGGGGGAGAGTTAGCAAAAAGGAGGGAAACTTCAGGGGGAGCGCTGGAGTTCCAGGGAGAGGGAGAGGCAGTCTGCAGCCCTGAAAAAGTGAAGCAGCAGAGAACCTGCCTGAAGCCTGGGAAGGACAGGGCCAATCGGGGACACCCCAGGACAGGAGCCAGGAGGAGCACTGTGCCAGGGAGGAATTGCCCGAGAAGGACAGGCTGGAGCTGGACCCAGTATCACTGCTGCCCAGAGCTGCATGGGGCTGTGAGTACTGGGGCTTGTGACTCTGCCTTGGGGACAAGGAGGGAGGCTGTTAGCTAGTTAAGTGGGGAGGTGGTTGCTCTGTGTGGCTTTGCAGAAGAGGGCACCGGAGGGGTTTGTTGGGGGAAAGTTCACTGGCGCCGAAGACGACCAGGAGCACCCAAGACTCACCACTGGACTGGAACTTTGCTCAGGACTTCTGAACTCTGTGTGCAGACACATTGCTCGGTGTCTGCCCTTCCAGACTGTGCTACCACTGGGCCTGTGGGGCCTTCGCTTGGATGCAGCCCTGTCTTACTGCTCCCCCTATATTTCCCCTTGTTGTTTTTCTCCTCTCATCCCTCTGTAAATAAATATTTCCCTTGTTATATCCATTGTACTTTTCCTGTGGGTGTATGTTAGGGTTACCATTCGTCCGGATTTACCTGGACATGTCCTCCTTTTTGTGCTAAAAATAGCGTCCGGGGGGAATTTGTAAATCACTCAAAATGTCCGGGATTTCCCCCCTCCCCTGGCAGAGCAGAGCGAGCGGCTGGGAGGGCTGCAGGAAAGTCACGGGCTGGACTCCGGAGCAGCTGTAGAGGAGCTCCTCCCCCGTCCCTCCCTCCCTGCATTCTGAGCCGGCAGCTCCTCCTCCCCGGCAGCCCCGCGCCCCGCTCCAGCAGCACTGTGCAGGGCCAGGGACCGGGTTGTGTGTTGTGCTGGGGAGCGCAGCCACGTGTCCGGCTCCACACAGAGCCCAACACCATGTTCTGAGCAGCAGGGTAAGGGGGCCAGGGGGCAGGAGAAGGGGCAGGGAGGTTCTGGAGGGGGCAGTCAAGAAACGGGGGGGGGTCGGGAGTTCAGGGGGGGGGCTTTTTGGGGGGAGTGGAGAAAGTTTTGGGCAGTCAGGGTACAGGTAGGGGGTAGGGTCCTGGGGGGCAGTTGGGGGGGGTCTTAGGAAGGAGCAGTTAGGGGATAAGGAACAGGGAGGCTTAGTAGGGGGTGGGGTTCTGGAGGGCAGTTAGGAGCAGGGGTCCCAGGAGGGGGCAGTCAGGGGACAAGGAGCGGGGGGGTGGGGGGCTGGGAGTTCGGGGGGGGGAGCTGTCAGGGGGCAGGAGTGGGGAGAGGGATCGGAGCAGTCAGGGGACAGGGAGCAGAGGGGTTTAGATGGGTTGGGAGTTCTGGGGGGGGCTGTCAGGGGGTGGGGAGTGGTTGGATGGGGAGTGGGAGTCCCAGGGGTCTGTCTGGGGGTGGGGTTGTGGATAAGGGTTGGGGCAGTCAGGGGACAAGAGGCAGGGAGGCTTAGATAGGGGGTGGAGTCCTGGGGGGCAGTTAGGGGCAGGGGTCCCAGGAGGGGGCAGTCAGGGGACAAGGAACGGGGAGAGGGTTGGGTGTTCTGGGGGGGCAGGAAGTGGGAGGGGCAGGGGCGGGGCTAGGGCGGGGCTCCTCCCATCCTCTTTTTTGCTTGCTGAAATATGGTAACCCTAGTGTATGTGTTCACTCTGGGGGGTTTGGAACAGGTGCCCCTGGGGTGGAAGGAATTTCTCCTGCTGCATTCCTGCGCATGCCTTCTCTTAGCCAGAGCTGCCTGCAGAGCAGACTCCATCTTGGCCACGAGGGCGCTAAAGTTACACATGAACAAATGTTTCTGTTCTATATGGCATGGGATGTTCTTTGGAGTTGTGAACAAGAAGTGTTGGCAGCGAATGGCTTCATAAGGGTCATAGCACAACTGCACTTCCCGTTCTGTGAACTGCTAGATATATATGTTCTCTATAGAGTATGCCATTTTAGGTGATTCCAACACCTGAAAAAAATGAGTGTATTGGCCCACTAATGTGTGTCGTTCCCCCCACCAAAACAATAAAAATCAAACCAAAGACCCATCCCTAAATCTTTGTCCTACAATCTCCCTCTCTTGTTGATAGGATGAAGGTCTATGCATATAGGTCTGCCTAAGAGCAATGATTGAGTATGGTATGTGAACCCTCTACAAGCTACTAGTGCAGAGGTGGGCAAACTACGGCTCCTCCTCTGCTGTCCTCCCTCCCCTGCAGCCTCCACTTGCTCCGCTGCCAGTGCAATGCTCTGGGCGGCAGGGCTGTGAGCTCCTGGGGCAGCGCAGCTGCAGAGCCCAGCTGACCTGGTCTCTGTGCTGCGAGATGGCGGCGGTGGCGGCAGCGTGGCCCTGCTCCAGCCGGGCAGCGCGGCTGTAGCACTGCCAGCCACCGGTGCTCCAGGCAGCGCAGTAAGGGGCAGGGCCGGCTCTAGGATTTTTGCCGCTCCAAGCAAAATCAATTTTGGCTGCCCCCCCCGCCCCATTTTTTTCTTACCCCACCCCCAGCCCCGCCTCAACTCCGCCCCTTCCCCAAATCCCCAGCCCTGTCTCCTCCCCCCAGGCTCTCAAGCCTAGGCGGGAGGGGGAGAACCGGCGCGTGCGCCGCGGCCGCTGGGAGTCTCCCCCTCCCTCCCAGGCTCTCAAGCCTGGGAGGGAGGGCAAGCAGCGGCACGCGAATCAGCTGTTTTGTGCACTGTGGCGTGCGAGCGGCGGCGGCAGCAGCAGCGGAGGTGAGCTAGGGCGGCCGAGGCACATTTTTAGGGGCGGCAGGGGTGGCATTTTGGCGCTGGCCATGCTGCCCCTAAAAATGTGCCGCCCCAAGCACCAGCTTGTTTTGCTGATGCCTAGAGCCGGCCCTGGTAAGGAGGCAGGAAGCAGGGGGGGTTGGATAGAGGGCAGGGGAGTTCGTGGTGATGGTCAGGGGGTGGGAGTGTGGATAGGGTTTGGGGCGGTTGGGGGGGGGAATAAGGGGTTGAATGGGGTAGGGGTCTCGGGGAAGCAGTCAGGAAGGAGAGATGGTTGGATGGGATGGCAGGGGGCAGTCAGGGGGCAGTCAGGGGAAGTGGGCCAGGCCAGACCCCTAACCGGCCCTCCATACAATTTACGAAACCCAATGCGGCCCTCAGGCCAAAAAGTTTGCCTGCCCCTGTAGTGGTGCAACATACATCCATAAATTTGTATCAGATTTGAAAGATGCTTTAATGTGCCTCTCAGCATCACAGTTGCTTCAGCACTGATATCAAATATGAATGGAATGAGGGTATCTCTTAAATACACTAGTGAATACATGCCACCCAGAGTTTTTGATTTATTTAAACTTATTTACATTTCACATCCTCATGAACAATGTGCTTATAATGTCAGCATTGTCTTTTCCACTCACACTTTGTCTTGTCCACTCACCTTAGCTAGATATTTATTCTTTATGCACATATGTAGCCCATTGCGCTAAATACATGAAATGTCTGGAATGGGTATTTTCCATGCATCCTACCTCCATAGAATGCACCTTTTGCAGGAACTGCAAGTTGTGTAAGTTTCCATGTCTTCCCAGTTTTAGATGGGATTTGGGTAGCTCATTGGCCCTCTTGGGTGTTCAACTATCCATCTTTCTGCAGGATTGTTACAGTGGGTCATGTGATCGTGGCTGAACCCATCCTAATTGCCTCAATGCTCTACAAATGTCCACTGTTCATTTTCTGTCATGCTAAACTCACAATTTCTGGTTTCCTGCCTCAGCCCCATTAAATACTAGTTTAGGCAACGAGTTTGTAATCGTGCGAATGTCTAGAACTGAAGGTGATCAAGAAATCAGGCTTATTTTTGCATTACATTTGTTTCTAATTGTGATAATCCAAAGCTACAGTACCTGGCTGATTTGCCACTGGAGTGCAGCTCCCTGGTGAGTTTTCCTGGCATAGGGGAAGCTGCAGAGAGTGTACAGTCAGCTATGCCAACTCTACGCCATAGGCTAAAGGAGCTCCTGGATAAGGGGGGCATAACATGGGCCTGCTGAAGAAAGAAGAGGGTGTGTGGCAAGGGCATTGCCACATGCTGGCCAGAATGACCATAGTGTCTGTTGCAGCAGGGTGCAAATTAGGAGACAGAACTGTCCAACATGTGCTGGGGGGCTGAACTACTCCCCAGCAAACCCCTGGATTAGGGGATATGCAAAAGTGAGGTACTTCCATGTTAATTCCTACATGGCACTGAGCTTAGCCTCCAGTGTGGTCAGGGTCAAATGGCTGGCTAGAAGGTTGCAGGTTTCTGTGTAACCTCTCCTTCAGATACATTTGAAAAAAGTTCTCAAATCACTGCCAGCTTTCATGTAAATTTCCTTAGAATAGTAGTAGGCGAGGGGGCTTAAAGTGCACCATATCTGAGTTGCTGTGTCATTTCTATTAACCCTTTAAATGAGTACTCAGCTGCAGCTTGTGTGTGGCAGCAGCACGCTGATAATGGAATGTCCGCAGTGGAAAGAGGATATATAGGATACTACTACAGGTGTGCTTTGCCCAATGTGTAGTTAGGCCGTACCAAAGTGGTTAATGGTTCATTCTCATAGTCTCTAAGGCCCAGATTTGTTAAGGTATTTAAGCGTTACTACATTCAGTGGTGCAGTGCCTAACTGATATAGGAGCCTAAATCTCATTTTCAAAAGGAGCAAAAATCCTCCCATGAGCTCATGGGATTTTGGCTCCTAAGTGCCTAAATTCCTTTCAAAAATGAGTTTTAGGCTCTTTGGCATTGCAATGCCAAGGGCAGCAACGCCTAAATACCTTTACAAATCTGGGCCTAAATTCCTTGTAAACAGTGAGCTTTCTTTGCACTCGCCCCTTGGTCCTTGCACTGAGCTCAGACCTGGAGGAAAGATGAATTCAGCCAAAAGACAACTCTGGATCCTTATATTCCTCCTATTTGTCCTTCAAGACCTTCTGGTTGGACTTGCAGATCTCTACTTACCTGCTCTCTGGAGTTTTTCTGAAATATCAATAGGAATTTCAGTAATGAGGAGGATTAAGTTAGGCTGTGACTGTGCTGGTCGCCAGATAAATACAAACTACATGTGTTTTGTACAGGAAGCCTCTGCACTATTTCCAGCTGCTAGATATAACTGTACATTTCTTAGGGACAGTAGATATTAATTCAAGTGTAATCTGAGTCCAGTGTACAGAAAAGAATGATCCATTCAGTCACTAGGAGAGTGTATGGATCATAGTTCTGTGACAGTGCAACATTACCCAGTATCTATCTAAAATGTAAAACTAGATAGCATCTAGTATTATGTACGGTAAATATAATGTGGAGCATAATCCTGTCTGGAGACAGGGGCTCAGATTCTGCATTCTGCTTTAGCCCCTTTATGGCACTCCAGTGGTGTCAAGGGACAGACAGCTAACGAAACCAGCGGCTCAGGAATATCCAGCATAAAGGGGTTTGCAGTTGGCGTAGAGGTTCCAGAACAGCTGTATGCCACCCGTCTTACAGCCCTCAGTGTAGCAACATGCCATGGTAGGGAGGGGGCAAGGCGAGAGCATCTAAATTCTGAGTATGAAATCAGGCTGAATAAGCATGCTATCGGTGAGACGATTATCTGAAACAGCAGGACCCTTTCCACTCCTGCCTGCAGCATCTATGCAAGGCAGAGCTTCTCTCGATCATTCCCTCCCAAAGTTTTGGTTTTCTCTACCTTTTTCCTTTACCCTGACAGAGGCTGTTTCTAGCAGTAGCAGAGTGGGGCAGACCACCCTGATGAGTACTTCTCTCCAGGCTGCTCTTCTCCTTCTCCACAGCTCTCTCTCAGAGCTGGGAATGGAGCAACTGACAGAAATGCTGGGCAGGAGACAGGTAGCTTCTGACAAAACAGCAGCAGTGCCTTCTAGTTGCTGGGTGTGAGAACTGTAAAGGAAAAATCCCAGCTTCTGAGACAGAGGCAACTTGTTGGGACTTGTGACACAGGAGAGGATACATCTATCATACACTCAGCTGTGGGTTAGCCATTCCACAGATTTATGACTTTACATTGCATCATAATGGATAATGTATGAAAAGATAAATATTTTCCATTTAGTAACATCTTGCTGGGTTTTCATCTAACTCCATAATTTTAATTATAAAATGAACATAACCTGTATCAAATTATAAATATGTTAACATATTGAACAAGGAGAAGAAAAATAAGCACCAGATTTTATGCTATACAGGCACATGAAGGTATGGTAAAAAAATCTGGTTTCCTTGACCACATTGTCATAATATGCATATATAACTGCTTATTGAATCCAGGCTGTGTAGACAACAGCAAGAACACTGGCTCCATACCATCACAATGCATGCCCACAACAAAGAGGAGGAAAGAATAGGCTCTTTCATTGTGTGTTTCTAAGTATTACCAACATAAGGGCTAAAAACATTACCTCTGTCTGAAGTATATCTATGTATCCATGCATAAGTTATTAACTGTGCTCCCTGAGCACAGTTGCTGAAAATATTAATATATTCAAATTATATTCTAGCTACTGCAAAAACAGTAGATCAGACAAATGTATTAAAATCTCTTCAGACAAAAGAAGTGTTATTTATATAGTTTCTCCCCTTTTTACTTAAAGTCTTGAACATAAACCTTCATCATATATAACATACTAGGAAACGAGAGGATCCTTAGCTATCTGAATGTGGATTTAAGTTCAAATGTAACCATAGCACGCTATTATACTTCCCATAAACAAAATTTCACTGATATTATGTGACTTGCACAAGAGCAAGAAAGAAGCAAAAATACAATGCTGACTGTAATGCAAGGATGCCTTCTTTCAAACCCGGCAGGACAAAACACCCTGGACCAAATCCTGAGGTTTGGCCAAACTGCACACAGCAGGAATTGGGAGTTGCAAAGATGGCGTAAAGCCATGTTTGCCTGCCCCTGATCCTAGGCCACCATGTGTAGAGCTGGTTCCCTGGCTTAATTTAGAGAAAGATAAGGGCTGGTTGAGTTTCTCAGTTACTAACTGCTCTAAGGGGCCAGAACAGCAACCAGAGGTCAGCACAGTCATGCCAAAGTCTCCTTTGCTACAGCTGTGCCCCTTTTTCTCTGTTATACCAGCAGCGGTGGCCAGGAGAGTGGAATAAAAGCTTTTTTTGTCACTGGAGGATTCCCCCTTTGCATTGGTGTGATCCTCCTGGGGACAGACTCTCCAGTTGTGGGATTAGATTACAGCAATAATGCAGCAGAAAGTGGCTGCACCCACATGCAAGAATCTGGCCTATTGACTTTAATCCTAAATATTTAGCCAGTGTGCATGGTGAAATTTCACCAAGCTGACATCCAGGTCCTCATCCAGATCCTTTAGACAGCACTAAACTGTTGGTTAACAAATATGAGAAGCTATTTCAAGTTAAAAGGCCTTTGCTGTGGTCAATAGCCAGTCATCCATAAAATACTTCCCTTTCAATCACGGGTCAGGATTTCTGAATGCCTTGCAAAGAGATACTATGTATGTGACAACACTCTATTGCTATGCAGATTTGCATCTCTGCCAGTGGGTGTACTAAGGCCTTTTATCGGTGACAACGAACAAAGTAGGTGGTCGTCTACCTCTTTTCTCACTTAAAAAAAAAAAGATGACACTTTTTCACTGTCTGAAATGATTATGGAAGCAGAGATACTGGTTTAACTCACTATGAATTATTAGTGGAAAAGTGGGTCTGAGAAGTATGTTACATCTGAAATATTTTTCGTCACTTGAACATGTGCTGTCCAGAGCTGGCCCTGTTTTACCAGTCACAGGGAACAAACATTTCACATTCACAGATGCTCCTAATTTGGTGCGGTTTGGAGTGTAATTTAGATCAAACGTATCCATGTAAATGAGTCAGGGTTTCTTAATTAGGTGCTCTAAAGAAAAAAACTTGGACCACATCAGTAGGTGTGGGTGTGGTGCCCACAATACTGGAGTTTTTCCTATAGACAAAGCTTAGTTTCATTCAGGAATACTGTAGGTCTTTTCGTTTTTTCAGGCATAATAATAAATCTGCAGATGGCATAGACATAAAGACGCTACTTCAGAGGAGCTGTCTAAAAACACTGTCTCTTTGGCAAAAGCCTTAAAGTAGGTCATTCTGCTGTGATTTAGGTTTATATTTCATTGCCAGCTTTTTGTTCCTATTATAAATAGGGTGCATTCCAGTCCACAGATTTGCTCTTAATTTTTTCAAACTGGTCTTTGTTTACGAGGATTTGTAGATCTTCACAAGAAAATGGCCAATATCCTGTTAGAAGTACAAATACTGCAGTAGACCACAAAAAGAGATGTATGTTGCTGATAATTTGGAGATGCTGAAATGTGAAATGCTACTCTCTGAAAGCAAAAATCTATTGATTTCTCTTAGTATGATGATTGAAACGGTTGTTGCATGTTTTGCAATGTGTGAAAAATGATCTGATCTAATATGTTTTCAATGGGGTATATCCATTGGCCTGGTTGATCAGAATTTGTTTTTGAGTTCATATATTTGCCACTGACAAGCATGTATTTTATATATCTCTATCTATCATTCTAAAAAGAATATCAGGATCTGTTTTTCCCATCAAAATGCTGGGGATCTACTTGCCAAACTCTCACTAACATTAATGAGTTACCTGCATAAATTCTCTTTCAATTGATGGTAGAATAGATCTCATTGTGTTAAATTAATTATTTTGTACAGATCACTGACATTTGGCATTTGTCTTTTGTTTTTTTTTTTAAATAAAATAAAGTCCCAATGAAGATTTTAAGAATGAAAAACTGCAATTAACCCCTTGGTGACTTGGTTCTGCACTCCAACATATTGGAGCCCAATGTTTTAAGATACGAAGGCCTTGGCTACACTTGAAGTTGCAGCGCTGTAAAGCCGCCCCCAGCGCTGTAACTCACTCCCAGTCCACACTGGCAAGGCACTTGCAGCGCTGTATCTCCTTGGTTGCAGCGCTGCATGTACTCCACCTCTCCGAGAGGAATAGCAAGTGCAGCGCTGCTGCTGCAGCACTGCGGAGCCAGTGTGGCCGCCCAATGCGCTGCGAATGGCCTCCAGAATTATTCGGCAGTATCCCACAATGCCTGTTCTAGCCACTCTGGTCATCAGTTCAAACTCTACTGCCCTGGCCTCAGGTAACCAACCATGTGACCGACCCTTTACATTCCCCGGGAATTTTAAAAACCCCCTTCCTGTTTGCTCAGCCCGGCATGGTGTGGAGTGCTATCAGTGAATCTTTCCAGGTGACCATGCCTCCACGCGCCAAGCGAGCCCCAGCATGGAGCAATGGCGAGTTGCTGGACCTCATCAGTGTTTGGGGGGAGGAAGCTGTCCAGTCCCAGCTGCACTCCAGCTGTAGGAATTACGATACCTTCGGGAAGGTATCAAAGGACATGATGGAAAGGGGCCATGACCGGGACGCCCTGCAGTGCACGATTAAAGTCAAGGAGCTGCGGAGTGCCTACTGCAAAGCCCGCGACGCAAACGGCTGCTCGGGTGCTCCCCCCGCGACCTGCCGATTCTACAAAGAGCTGGATGTGATACTTCCACTTCCACCTCCACTCCGAGCACCACCATGGACACTTCAGAGCCGGTGTGGGGGGGGGAGGAGGAAGAGGAAGAGGAGGAGGAGGAGGAGGAAAACGGGATGGTGGGCTGGATAGAGACACCCCGGAATCCCTGGAGCCATGCAGCCAGGAGCTCTTCTCAAGCCAGGAGGATGGTAGCCAGTCGCAGCGGCCGGTACTTGGTGGAGGACAAACAGAAGAGCAGGTTCCCGGTAAGCGTTTTTTTTTTTTCGTGAAGGAATTTTTTCAGTGTGGGCTCTTTGGGAGAGGAGGGTTAGGCATGCATGCCTAGATGCAGAATAGTGCATTGATATGGTTTATCACATCGCGGTAATCGGCCTCTGTAAGCTCCTTGAATGTCTCATCCAGAACGTGTGCAATGCGCTTGCACAGGTTTATAGGGAGAGCCACCGTGGTCCTTGTCCCAGCCAAGCTAACGTGTCTGCGCCACTGTGCCGCGAGGGGCGGGGGGACCATTGCTGCACACAGGCAAGCTGCATATGGGCCAGGGTAGAAGCCGCATTGCAGTAGAAGACCCTCCCTGGCTTCCCAGGTCACCCTCAGCAGCGAGATATCGTCCAGGACGAACTCCTGTGGAAAATGTTGGGACAGTGTTCAGTGTAAGTGCCCCCTGAAGCTGTTGGTTCTCCCCAAGGCACAGAAACGCAGAGGACAGTGCAGCTCTGAAACAATCAGTCCCCATTACTCATCATTTTGAGGCTCCCATGGGATATGTGTGCTCTGTTTCGGATGGGAAAATTATGCTATTGTGTAGACCCTGTGTGTTTTCTACTCCTTAACTGCGGGGGGAATCATTACTCTGTCTGGTATAAACAATGCTGCCTCTGTTAAATGTTGCATTTTGCCTATACAGCTGCATCAACCTTGAGACCTCAGCCGTCTCTCTTATCACCTGCTCAGAGACTGCAAAGACTCAGGAAGAGACCGCGAAAAAGCAAAGAAGACATGCTGCAAGAAGTGATGCGGCAATCTATTAAAGAGAACGAGAAGGCACAGAACTGGAGGGAGAGAGAAAGCAGGATCCGCCAGGAAAACGCAGCGCACCGGCGGCAATGCACTGCGCACCGGCAGCAAAGCACTAATAGGCTCATCAGCATCCTGGAGCACCAAGCAGATGCTATCCAGGAGCTGGTAGCCATGCAGAAAGAGGAGCAGTACCGCAAACGCAAACGCCACCCCCCCCCCACAGTCCTTGTCCCAAAACTCTTACCGTTGTGGCCCACTGTCACCTCCAAGCCACTTTCCCCAACTTCCGTGTTCTTCACGCCACCCGCTGCCTCCAACACCAGTATCTTCACCACCCAACCCTGAAGACCACGACCCTTACCCTCTGCACTCAACCCCCATCACCATGCAGTATAGCTGCCCTGAAGTGCAGCACTCCCTGCACAGCACACCAGACAGGACATACACGAATCTGTGATTGCACTTTTCCCCACTCCACCCCCTTGTTTCTTTTCAATAAATATTTTTTTTTCTTTTCAATAAATGGATTCTTTGGCTTTGAAAACATTCTTTATTATTGTATAAAGTAAAAGACTCCTTAGCCCAGGAAATAAACAGGCACTGCAAGTCTGCTTGTCTGCTAAGCAGACACTGATTCCTAAAGATTGGAACTACTGCACTTCACTCCCGTGCAGGGCACCAGATATCACTGCTGGTTTTCAGCCTCAAATTGCTCCCTCAAGGCATCCCTAATCCTTGCAGCCCCGCGCTGGGCCTCTGAAATAGCCTTGCTCTCTGGCTGTGCAAATTCAGCCTCCAGGTGTTGAACCTCAGAGGTCCATGCCTGAGTGAAGCTTTCACCCCTCCCTTCACAAATATTATGGAGGGCACAGCACACAGATATAACCGCGGAGATGCTGCTTTCGGACAAGTCCAGCTTCCCATACAGAGATCGCCAGCGGGCCTTTAAATGGCCAAAGGCACACTCCACAGTCATTCGGCACTGGCTCAGCCTGTCAGTTGAACCGTTCCTTGCTGCTGTCAAGGCTCCCTGTGTAGGGTTTCATGAGCAACGGCATTAACGGGTAAGCGGGATCTCCAAGGATCACAATGGGCATTTCAAATTCCCCTACCGTGATCTTCCGCTCTGGGAAAAAAGTCCCGGCCTGCATCTTCCTGAACAGTCAAGTGTTCCGAAAGATGCGTGCATCATGCACCTTTCCAGGCCAGCCTGTCTTAATGTCAATGAAACGCCCACGGTGATCCACAAGCACCTGGAGAACCATAGAGAAATACCCCTTCCGATTAACGTACTCGGATCCTAGGTGGGGTGGTGCCAGAATAGGAATGTGCGTCCCATCTATCGCCCCTCCACAGTTAGGGAACCCCATTTGTGCAAAGCCATCCACTATTTCCTGCACGTTACCCAGAGTCACGGTTCTTCTGAGTAGGATGCGATTAATGGCCTTGCAAACTTGCATCAACATGATTCCAACGGTCGACTTTCCCACTCCAAACTGGTTTGCGACCGACTGGTAGCTGTCTGGAGTTGCCAGCTTCCAGATTGCAATAGCCACCCGCTTCTCCACTGGCAGGGCAGCTCTCAATCTCGTGTCCTTGCGCCGCAGGTTGGGGGCAAGCTCCTCACACAGTCCCATGAAAGTGGCTTTTCTCATCCGAAAGTTCTGCAGGCACTGCTTGTCATCCCAGACTTCCATGACAATGTGATCCCACCACTTGGTGCTTGTTTCCCGAACCCAAAAGTGGTGTTCCACGGTGCTGAGCATGTCCGTGAATGCCACAAGCAATTTCGTGTCGTACGCGTTACGCGTCTCGATAGCATCGTCGGAATCCTCACCCTCACTCTCACTGTCACTTTGGATCTTAAGGAATAGTTTGATAGCCAAACATAACGTGCTGGCGAGACTCCTCAGCATACGCCTCAGCAGTTCGGACTCCATTTCCTGCACAGAAACCGTTGAAAGATGGTGCCAAAGGTGGACGGAAACAAAGGGATTTCTGGGATGTGAAGCGATGCATCGTGGGGCATTGGGACAGGACCCAGAATCCCCCACACCCACGCCCCCTTCCAACAACCCATGGTGCCAGAATGGGAAAAGGTGCTCTGTGGGGTAGCTGCCCATAATGCACCGCTCCCAATAGCGCTGCAATTGCCGCAAATGTGGCCACGATAGTGTGCCGGGCAGCTGTCAGTGTGGACAGACTGCAGCGCTCTCCCTACTCAGCTGCACGAAGTCAGGTTTAACTCACAGCGCTGTACATCTGCAAGTGTAGCCAAGGCCAAAGACCCTTCTCCAGTGTCCTGAGCACCCTCAGATATTTGGGTTTAAAAGAACTCTAAAATCAAAGCAAAACTGAGGGATTGCAAAACCACATAAATTAAACCCACCAGTAACATTCACTAGAACTTGTGAAACCCAAAAAGCAGGACCCTTGTGTGGGTAGACCAAGGACCTGACTATTTCACAGTAAACGAGGAGCGGAACCTAGAACTTGCGACATACTGCATGAGCTTCGGAAAGTTACTTACCTAACTTTTCATGTATCAGTTTTCCCAGTTGTAAAATTAGGATAATAAAACTCATCTACCTTAAAGGATAGTTGTGAGACTTAATTAATATTTGTAAAGCAAATTCAGCTATTTGGATCCAAGATGGCTAAGTGAATAAAGTTTTTTGGGACAGGGACTGTGTCTACCTATATTTGCATACACACAATGGGGCTCCATTCCTGATTGGAGCTCTTTGGGGTCTACCACAGTATAAATTTTAATCAAAATGTAATTATTTTTATCACTGTATGTTTTTACTGTAACTTCAGTTCAGTACATTTGCAAAATGGTGGCATGTAGAAAAAGTACCAGATGTCATCACTTGCCAGATTCTTTATGAGAATTAGTTTTTTTTAAAGTCAGCAATAAAGGTAGAAAGTATATCTAACCTCACAGGAAAATATGACTTGCACTGTTATATTTTCCCTAAAACACTGAGAATTTGCCAAGTTCACATGTTACTGAAGAATGAGTGATCTTTGAGGAATGTTTTATTCACATTAAGAATTGCTATGTGTGATTGTAGGGGACTCCATGATATACATACACACTTTAGCATTTAAAATGATAGCAATGTAAAGATACCCAGGAAACCTGGTTTTGTTGCTCTTCTGACTAACAACTTTGTTTTCTTTTCAGTCTACTCTCTTAGTGCACACTTGCTGAGATGCATATTTTTCATATATTGAGAGTGGCCACATACTGGTGGAGGGAGAAGTCGTTTAATAAATTATACAGAAAATGTACTTAATGGGAGAGAAATGGATTCAACTCCTTTTCTGAGTAACCTAAAGGAAAACTGCGCTTAGCTAGACCCAGTATTTTCATTGTTTGAATTCCTCTTTGAATCTTTTATATAGATGAGATGGTGATCAATTGTTTTCCATGTTCACCAAAGGCAAGACAAGAAGTAAGAAGCTTTATTTGCAGCAAGGGGAATTTAGATTAGATATAAGGGAAAATGTTCAACTCTAAGGTTAAGCCCTGGAACTGGTTACCCAGGCTTGCTGTAGAATCCCCTTCACTGAAGGTTTTTAAGGACTGGTTAGACAGACATCTTTCAGTGGTGCTCTAGAAATACTTAGTCCTACCTCAGTGTGGGGGAGATGGACTTGCTGACCTTTGAGGTCCCTTCCAGCCCTACATTTCTATGAAACAGTAAGTGCATGTGTTGTGTGCACAAAAGTGCCTCCATGATATACTTTACATTTAGCCTTTCAGTGCCTGAAAAAGGTATTGAAAATTTCATACGATGCTTAAAATCCTAAACCTACAAGTGTCCAGCATCCTTGACTGACATTAAAGTCCTTTGGGGTAAGAGGGTAGGTCCCCGGCCACTAGGTGTATTACCATCCATTCACAATCATGCTTCTTTTCTTCTCTTCAGATTCTCAGCATTGCTTACCTTGCTCCATTTTGCAGCAGTGGGACTAAAAGTGTCCTTGTTCCCATTGTTGCTGTCCTGACCCTTTAGCACAAAGCTAAGAGGGGGACTCATGATCCTAAGTAAGGCCCTGATTCAGGAAAGCATTTAAACACTTTCCTGCTTACATTCTGTTGATTTCACTTACTTACTGTTTGCTTATGTGCTTTCCTGTATCAAGACCTAAATCCCCATTCACCTCTGTCTTCAGGCCTCCTGCAATCTCTCTGAGGTCTGCTGAACTTCTCTGCACCGTAGAGTGCTTCATAATGACTATCTAAGCCTGATGAATTTTGCCTGATTTTGAGTTTCTTTGTGAAAGTTTCACCGTTGTATATGTGATTTGTTCTGCTATGTAAAAGAGAGTTTTCCTGAGCCTAGATTTACTATCTAAGCCTGTTTAAACCTGCTGGTATAGTACATACTTTAATAAATGAAAATCACATGTGTAACTTGCATCTTTTCTCCTCCACTAAAAATAAATATGGAAATTTTGCAGACATCCCATGCTAAGTATTACTAGTTGTCATACAATAGCTTTAATTTCTGATTTATCCTTGGCATTCTGGGTATTGCTGCTGGACTTGTCATCACATTGTCATTCCTGCCTCTTGCGTGGGCTATTGTTCAGCTCTTCATACATGTGGCTCCTTTTTTTAAAAAAAATAGGTAAAAATAAATCTATTTTGTTAAATGCAGTTTCCAGAATCCGGTGCTCTTTGGAATGCAATACAACTGACCCATACTGCGGTGTTTGTTTGTCTGTTTTCAGTCACTGGATGCTCTGCTGTACATGGTGCTATAAGGAACAGGGAGCCAATTTTTTTTTAAATCAACTAATAGACAAACCTCTGTAACACTTTCATGCCTTGTGTTAGAGAATATATTAGGTTACAGGGTATTTGCTGTTGTTTTCGATCAACACCACAACTGCTTAACAAGGGACTTATTTTTAGTGATTCAAGTCATTATTATTAAAGAACTAATGGTTTTAATGGGGGCCAGGATTCTGATAATTTCATTTCTGACTGAAAGGAGAAAAAAGCCTGGATTGGAAGTGAATGCATGTAGCATAGCAAAACACAAGTGGCCTAAAGCATAGGAAAAACGGAGTGAACTAATTTTGCAGAATCAAAGGTGAATCAAAAGGAATTGGCTTCCGCATGAACAAGGCAGCCAGATAGGCCACAGTACCTGATCCGCGTGATAAACCAAGAGGCAACTGCAAAACTCCCCAGACAACTTGCCTGAAGTGCTTGCCAAGGAGCCAGATGCTACTGCTGAAAGAATATCGTCCATTCTTGGGCATCTGGGTTCGATGCTTTCCACTTAAAGAAGTGGGGAGAGGGATTGCTAAAAGGCATCCTGGTCACTGTCTTTTTGTTTAATTATTACAAAATATACTTATTAATATAGTAAATAATATAATATAATATTATTAATATAGTAAATAATGCTTTTGAGGGGAAGTATGAAATTAAGGCTCATTTGATACTTTTAGCTCTTTTAGGTTAGTGCATATTAGATTAGAGAGGCAGAAAAAGCTTGTGGCTACAGCAGCAGACTCTGTGAAATGATTTTGAGCTTGCTGGCTCCGCCACTGACCTACTCTCTGACCCTGGGCAAGTCACTTAAATTCCCTGTGCCTCAGTATTTCCTATCTGTAACATGTTTATAATAATAGCTACTTCCAAGAAGGGTTAGTTAGTTAATGTTCAAAAAGCACTTTGGGATTCCTGGATGGAAGGTGCTGTTTATTCCTCACTTGAGATTACAAATCTCAGGTTGTGAATTAGTTGCTGTGGAGATAGTGATTTCACAAATAGAGGATGGTTAATTCATTTAGGATGAAATTCACCCTTATGCAGAGGGCCAGTGCATCACTGATGGCCTGTTTAAGCCCTCAAAATAGGACCTAAATGGGATTTATTGGTTTACGTAGACTTTGGTGGTTCCTAGACATAGCTGGCCCTCTGCACAGAGGTGAATTTATCTCCTGATGAAAAAACAGGAAGAAAGGCTAGAATGCTGAGCAGTCATAGACTTGTTTTCGTCAAAAAAGAAACAAGGATTTAAAGGGGCAGGGGGACACACACAATGCTGCATCAGTAGAATATGCTAATATAGAACGGCTCATATTCTGCAGCCTTTTTACAGAGAAAAAGTCCCACTAATTTTAGTGGGAGTTCTGCTGCATTAAAGATAGTAGAAATTGGCCTACAGTTTGTGTTTTATATTTTTATAGAATATGTCAGTGGCCTCTAAGATTCAACTACTTTTTTAAGACCATTCCTTGCAAAGCACTTGATGTGGCATTAAACTGGCATACGCCATATGATCTGTCTAACCAGCCCTGAGATGTGTGTTTTTACCTTACATGTTATATGGACAGATTTCATGTAAAAGCAATGGGAAACTCAAGGTTTTGTCCTTCTGTTGCAAAATGCTTAAAACAGCAAGTGCCCCAAAAACCTGGTATCCCATTTGCACTGTAAAATAGAGCCACACTTGCCGTAATGGGTGCTACTCTCTGGATTTAATAAATGACATTGTGATAATACAATTTAATTTGCAATGTTAGCTGTTTCCCTTTAAAAGAACTTGAGGTTTCTTTAATGTGTGTTCTGTACATGAGTGAACTCGGTGCAGTTTAGATCTTATGGATGTTCTGTGAAACAGACAAGCCTGGTAGTGTGGGCAGACACTACACCTACTTTCCAGTTCAGTTCTGTCAGTACCTCACTGTTCTGTTCTGCTATTACAGCACTAGACCTCTCTTGCACAGCAATGACTGATTGTGTCAGATATTCTGGATGCACTTCTAAAGACTAGAAAGAGAGACCCTTCTCCTCAAGTTCATTTCACATCTGTTCTGAACCTACTTCTCCAGAACTGAAAAGCCATAGATAGAATCTGCTGTGCAACCTTGCTCTCACCAAGATTGATAGTATTCAATTAGGCTAAGAGGCGTCTTCCTTATAAAGGCCAAATCCTCTCACCAGTGCCAAGCGTACGTCACTGGCTACCTCTACACTTGGAGCTAAGGATGTGATTCCCAGCTTGCACAGACATATTTTAGCTGTCATCAGTGGAGTAGCCATGGTAACATTGGGGGTGGCAGATGGACTAGCTGCCCTGAGTACGTATCAATGGGGTTTGGGCAGGCTTGTACATGGGTGGCTAGCCTGTGCTGCTGCTTGCTGCTGCCTATGCTACCATAGGTATACTATTTTTAGTGCGCTAGCTTGATGAGAACTAGCTCAAGTATGTCTATATGAGCTGGGAATCATACATTTAGCTCCAAATGTAGACATAGAAACTGTGCCAGCTGCTGGGACAAATGGAATTCTCCAACTCTCCTCTACCAGTCCCCAGCTGTGTGTTACATAAGAATTCCACAGCTGATACTCCAGCCTACGTGCTCTAGGGTCTTGCTTCCCCCTTTGCCCCTACACGGAAAGATTGGAGGGTATTAGTAGTTGTAGATTCTTCAGCTACTCTTGTCCTATCCTCCTGTGGCAGGAGCAGAGATTCCCCCATAGACTTAAGCTTTACGGTGTGCAGGGGATGTGCACCTTCAGCACATTAAGTCCATAACTTGAAGGGCTCTCTGTAGCAGTGAAGTTGATAAAAGGCTTTTCCCCTGAAATTACATTCCTGACTCAAATCAAACCAGTTTAGTTAAACAAACAAAAACTGACAACAATTTGGGGTAAACACTATTTATGCATATTGAGCAAAGTTCTGCCATCATTCACCTTGTGCAACTCCACTGATTGCAAAGGAGCTGCATGAGGTGAGAGCCAGTACAGAAGCTGCATCATTGATTGTAGTTTTTCAGAAGAGCCACTGAAAACATCCCAGTACCCAATTCTGCTTTCATATATGTCTGTGTAATCCGCTTACATCAGTGGGATTGCACAGGTGTAAATCAGAACAGAATTGTTCCCCGAGTATAGGGAAAGCATTCTAATGATGGTTTCATACATACATTTGTTCAGAGTCCCAGCAAACAATCTCCTTCTTTAGTCCCTACAGACTTTGATTACATGCTAGCATAGCTATTTAACAAAAGCTCCCCTAGAAATGTTAACAAGCTTCCAGCATGGAAGATGGGGCACAAGGGAGATATGTGACTGCTGAGCTACACGCACAAAAGCACATGTGCTCAGTAGATGTGCTGGCTGCACCAACACAGTGTGGCGATTTCCACATCATTCTCAGTTTGGTGAGTTGAAGACGCAGCTTGCACCCAGATACGTATAGGTGTAGAGGTCAGTAAGGGAATTAATTGGAGGAGTACAGTGACCATAGCTGGGGCAAGGATGTCACCTACAGCATGCTAATGAGTCAAACAAGTAGCCATTTTTGTGGCTTTTGCTGCAAAGTAGAATTAAGGTTGCTGCACTGGGCTGGGATACCAGGAGATACCAATGGGGTGGCCACTCTTTCTGCACCTTCTTCCTCCCCTTGGTTGATGAAGCCAAAGCAAAATCATGTATGTAGTTATACATGATTACATTCTGCATATAGCTCTGATCAACGATAGCAAGATGGGTCATTGTATAGGAAGTGGTTGGTAGCGTGTATTATAGTTATACTTTATACTTTAAGATGTTGCTAGACAATCTCAGTCTAAAGGAGAAATAATTACACCTGTTGTTGGACCTAAGTAAAACAGTTCTCATTTTAACTGCTTTAGTTCAAAACAAATATAAAATGTCTGTAGTTACCACATTAAAATACCCTGTTGTTAATAGAGAGAGAAATGTATATATTTTCATTTACCCTGATCTATTGGGCCTCCTTGGCTCACAGAGTGGATCCTTTCTTGCCCACTGATAAGATGTGGTACAAGACAGCATAGACCTTTATGCCAGCCCTTCAATTTTAGATGCCATTTGTTTCCAATATAACCTTCTACCCTAGCTTCTATATCATGGAGCCAAGACTCATAAAATAGTTCCTTCTTTCCATTAGGATGTGCTTATACAAGTCAGCACCACATGCTGACTTTCTTCATATAGATTAAGAATATTGCTTCCATAATGCTTATAGTCCCAAATGGTCCAATTTATCATTCTGTCCTATCTTGCACTGCTGGTGTGCTAGTATACTCCACTACTATACCTGCTGATTCACTGGGCTTTGCCACAATGATAATTGGAAATGCAGCTATTCATAGTCGGATGAATAAGAACATGTGTATATTTAGATAACAAATCTGCCCTCCTTCCTCCTGCAGAGGTCTGATCAGGCCATATACTGAGGACATATGCAACTACTAAGTATCATTATTTAATTATTTGTATTTCAGTAGTGCCCAGCTTTGCCAGGTGCTCTATATACACACAGTAAGAGTCTATTCTTGCCCTGAAGAGATTACAGTCAAAAGAGACAAGACAGACAAAGAAAGTATTCTCACCATTTTATAGAGAACCAAGGCACAGAGAGATTAAGTGATGTACCCAAGGTCTCACAGAAAGTCCATGGCCAAGCCAGCAACTGAACCCACGACTCATGAGTCTCAGTCCAGTGAATTAACTACAAGATCACCCTTTCAGTCTTAAATAGCCCTTGTGCATATCCGATGTGATTTTCCCTTACACTCTGGGTAACAGTGGTGTCTTCTTGGTGGGTCCACTTCTGGAGGGTAAAATATGCCTTTATATGTAGACTTATTCATATCTATTCTGACAGCACCCACCTGGGCTGCTGGGAATAGAACCCTGGTCCTTTAGGCACAAAAGAATAGACCTCTGTCACTTGAGCTAAGGTTCTCTCTTAGCAGACAGCTTCCCTTATAATTCCCTAATTGACAGTAGTAGGTCACACACCCTTTCTTTAGGCCACACACTAAAAGTCAACTTATATACACAGGGTACATTACAGGGAAACTGAGGCAATGGTCTTTCCAGAAGGCCAAATTACTTTTTTAAATCTCTTTATGGACTTGCTTAAACCTTTCTATGCTTCATTAAATGGGGTCATCACACAACTAGATGGATTTCTTTTCTCAATTCAGCATTTATTGGGTAGCCATATACCCATAAAAATGATTTACATATGTTGTATGTAGTGAGCTATAGAGTGTATCAGAAAAGTATAAAGGCACCATTCATTAAAAGCTGGTGTTGGTCTGTTTTGTGGGGTCACTCTTATTTATACTGGGTGAACTTCACCCCTGTGCCAAGGGCCTGAATGAGGCCATACAAACACCTCACGTTAAGAGCAGTTCTACTCTTAGAGTAGACTAAGTGACTATGTAAAATGGCACCTTCTTACTGCATTGATCTGTTCCCAGTTCCTTACTTCCATAAGCTCTACAGAGCCAGCACAGTTAAGAGAAAAGCTGGATTCTATCCTCTGTTGATTACTACATTGTAATCTGTTACACCTGTCCAATCCCATTGAAAGTAATGCAACTCCGGTGCATCACTGAAGGCATAATTTGGCTTACAGACAGTGCTTAAAGTGTGCCTAGTCGAAAGGAGTCACACAACCAGCAAATATAATTTCTACAACTAGAGCTGGGTTGTAGGTGTCATTTCAGCCCTCCTAGGAGTAAACCCCTTTGATTGGCTGCTTCCATCAATTCCTCTCTTCCTGGGATATAAACATCCAATCAGAGCCGCTGTAGGCAGAACTCTCCCCCCTCCTCTCAGGAGCTGAAGCCATTCTCCGGACGGGGCAGGAGGAGAAAGGGGACCAGACAGAGCCTAGTACCTGATGGTGGCTCCATTCCTCAATTCACAGTCAAGCTGGAAAGTCATACTGAGTGGGTCCCATAGGGACCAGTTTGAGGTTTGGTTCTGTTCAATATGTTCATCAACAATTTAGATAATGGCATAGAAAGTACACTTATAAAGTTTGCAGATAATACGAAGCTGGGAAAGGTTGCAAGTGCTTTGGAGGATATGATTAAAATTCAAAATGATCTGGACAAAATGGAGAAATGGTCTGAAGTAAATAGGATGAAATTCAATAAGAACAAATGCACGTAGGTAGGAACAATCAGTTGCAGAAATACAAAATGGGAAATGACTGCCTAGAAAGGAGTACTGCAGAAAGGGATTTGGGGGTCATAGTAGATCACAAGCTAAATATCAGTCAACAATGTAACACTGTGGCAAAAAAAGCAAACATCATTCTGGGATGTATTAGCAGAAGTGTGGTAAGCAAGACACGAGAAGTAATTCTTCTGCTCTACTCTGTGCTGATTAGGCCTCAACTGGAGTATTGTGTCCAGTTCAGGGTGCCACAATTCAGGAAAGCTGTGGACAAATTAGAGATAGTCCAGAGAAGAGCAACAAACATGATTAAAGGTCTAGAAAATGTGACCTATGAGGGAAGATTAGAAAAAAAAACCCTGGGTTTGTTTAGTCTGGAGAATAGAAGACTGAGAGGGGACATGATAACAGTTTTCAAGAACATAAAAGATTGTAACAAGGAGGAGGGAAAAAATTGTTCTCCTTAACCTCTGAGGATAGGACAAGAAGCAATGGGCTTAAATTGAAGCAAGTGTGGTTTAGGTTGGACATTAGGAAAAACTTCCTAACTGTCAGGGTAGTTAAGCACTGGAATAAATTGTCTGGGGAAGTTGTGGAATCTCCATCACTGGAAATATTTAAGAGCAGGTTAGAAACAAACACCTGTCAGGGATGTTCTAGATACTTAGTCCTGCCATGAGTGCCGGGGACTGGACTAGATGCCCTCTCAAGGTCCCAGTCCTATTATTCCCTCCTCCCCCACCCCTTTTCCCCCTGTGAATATTGGGATGGCTTCTCTGCTTCTCCCCCAGGAGGGACCCTGCTCTGTGTGCGTGTGAGTGAGTGAAGAACTCCTGGAACTGTAGGAGAGGCAGAGGTGAGGCAGAATTGATGTGGTGGTTTGGGTCAGAACAGATGTTGGGGCAGAACTGATGGGCTGGGCACGGGGCTGAAGGATAGGCAGATGTACTCTCTCTCATTTCTGTAGAAAATGATAGATCCTTTCACTTTCTTCAGACAATTTTAAATACTGCCTTCAGAAACTTCATTAACATTGATGCCACAAAAGAAAGAAAGAAAACCCAGCTTGATCATTAGATTCCAGGTTGCTTTTGTAACTGGGCACAGTGAATATGGAAATTGCCAAGAGATGATAAACATGGAACTCAACAATGCTGTTTTTACAAATTTGGATTTGTGAGCCATGTCCATCACCATAGTATCTGAATGGAACATCTGTAGTATCTCATCAACTTTTCCAGAGGAGAATCTTTCCTAAGAGCTTGTGTAGGCATTCTGAACTGCACTGAACTTCACTATAAGGTAGAACAACTAATTTTTGACGTAAACTGTAGGTCTTTTTTATGACTTATGCATGCACAAGGGCTATTTATATGAATAGAAACTTGTTGATGACATAGTGTGCATAGCTCAAAAATAGAAACAAACGTGAAGGAGAATTTGCTAACCCATAACTTACAAAACCAACTGCATATATGTATACTGGATTATTCTGGGTAATACTATATTGTATAAGTCAACATAACCTAGTATAAAGTAATCCAAAGCATCTTACCCCATCTGAAGAGAAGTACTACTGTTCCATTTGCTAGTAAAAAACAATGAGTATTTAAGTCTAGCTGCACAGATCTTCTTGTGAGTAAGGATAGAATATATGTACATATTTGATAATCATATTAAGTTTTGCAAAAAGAGTATACTGCATTAATAATGTTAGATATTTGGGGTAGGATTTGGGCACCTAGCTCCTTTATGCCTCTTTAAAAATCCCACTCCTTTAGTACTGTTAGCTTAACTTACTTTTTCAGATGTTCAAAGAGGATTTTCATTGTGTCACGGTTTGGCCTAGGGAGCTTCTGTACAAGATGCCTTATGGACTTAACTCGAGTGTTGCTGTCTGGATTTTCTGATGGGGAAAAAATAGAAAAAGGTATAAGATTTGAGTGTCACTTTAGGATATTGTTTGCACACATTTATGTCAGACATCTTAGCAACTAGAGGCCACTGTTAATGTGGTTACACGCATAGCTATCTTAGAATGTCTTACCATCTGAGATACTGATGGGGAGCCTACATAATAACTTACAAGGGATGGAAAAATCTTTCTAATTGTTCAGGAAACATTTTCTCATCAGAGAACTGACTTTGTATTCTAAGCATTTATTTTAATAGGCCATTTGGATTTGTACAAATGCAAATATTCCACGGGTGGCCTACCTGCAAATAGTAAGTAGCCTTCTTATAAAGTGGCGTTTCCTACTCTGGAACTGTATTCCACCTGTGCACCAGGATCTGCACTGGACACCTCCTTAAACTGAGTAACCATGTAATCTTGACTGTCTTTTTTTTTTCGTTCACTCCTCCAAGGACCAGATTGATTAGCATGGTTCCCTTTCTTTACCTCTAATCTCTCTATATCATGCTTTTGATCCACACACCTATAGATATTAATTTAAAATTATGATTTAACTCATGCTTTCTAGCGATCAGCAATTGGCTGCACAAAATTCAATTTTTTATCTATCTTCTAGAATTGATTGTATTGGTACCATCATTTTTAACTGCTTTTTGGTAGGAAACAATTACCATTACCAATATACAATCGGTAACAAAAGAATATGGGAATAAGAATGTTACTGCTGTCTTGGTCGGGATAATCATTGTAGTTTAGCGTAATTCATGGTTTCAAGGACATACGTTTTGCATATGGCTTATGCTTGTGATATTTGCATGAGATGCTGCTACTAAAACAAAGACATGTACAACTGTGGTTTCATTTAGGAACAGATTAGATAAGGTGCCAGTAGGCCTGATGTAGAGAAAACATCTTGCAAGCTGCATGTTCTAGATAACCTGAGAATTCTTTTCTGATCTGATCATCTATGGCTTAATTATCATCTATAATTCTGAGTTTATTTTAGTATTTAATATTTATATTGGTCTAGCGTCCAGATTCTCCAGTCAGAGTTGAGCCCTCGTTGTGTTAGGTGCTGCATAAGCACATATGAATACACAGTTTCTACCCTGAAGATTTTATGATCTAAGAAGCAAATTTATAGCACCACAGAGCCATCATTTAAATTGAGTTTAATTGTGCAATCTCTTCCTAGGAAGCTCAATGTATTTTGAGAAAAGAGTAGACCCCCGAATAATCAACGTACAGATTATTTTTTCTTTTCAAAATCTTTCATGTGAATATGGTTTCAGGGAAAGTAGTGAGACTGACAACCCTGGAGAATGAAGTTATCCACAGAACAGACATAGGCATGGATGACAACAGACAGAGGTTTCTATGCACAGCCCTATCACTGTATTTTGACTGTGATATCTAGGGACCCAACTGTACAGTGGAGAAGGTAGTTCAGTCTCAATGCTCAGTCAGTCCTCGGACTCTTTGCTGAGGCTGCCAAAAGTGGTGGTTATTTTTGTCATGTGGACACACTGTCCTGTGAGAATTGAACTGAAGACGCTATCCAAAATTGTATAAAATTATAGCGGTTATACTTTTCAACTGATATCACACAACAGTAGTTTCCAGTCTATTTTCCAGAAAGCGTTCACTGGACTTAAGCACAGATGCACCCACTTAGCTTAGATGTGAATCTAGCCTAGGATTTTTAAAAAACAGAGTTATGAAAGAAGTTCAACAACACAAATCAAAGCACCCGATGCTTGCTTATTGTTGAGTGCACAGTACTTCAGGGAAAATGCAGTACAGTAAGGATTTATTATGGGCATCAATGGAGATATTTTTCCTGTCCCACACTCCCATGTTGATTTGCATAGATATCTACCTGGGTGCCACCCTCCAACCCAGAAGTAGCTGCATTTCAGAGATCAGGGAAGATAAGATATATCTTATACGGATATAATTCAGAAAACATTTAGCATTACATAAATGCACAGTGATATTCTAATAATACCCAATCCCTTTAGAAAATGGAAAGTATGGACAGTTCATTTTTAAAGGCAGACTCTGCCTCCTTTTTAAAGTGCATAACCAAGGACATGGCCAGTAGAAAATAGGGTGAGAGACAGTTAACCAACTGATAAAGCACAGAAATCCTAGAAGAAATGGTGCATAAAATTATTTTATGAATCAGCCTATTGGTTAATTGTTAGCCTATTGTAAAAGAGGAAAAACAGGCAACATGTGGTAACTTTAGTCAGCATTTCTGAACAGGGAATGATAAACACCTCTGCCTGGCTCTGGCATTTATCAGTACTGAGATATTATTACCACATAGAGTCACAGCATGGTTACTGTTATCATCGAAAAAAAGAGCCAGCTAATCTTAATGGTTTGTAAAGCCGTTACCTGCACTGGTCTGACATTTATCATGATCATTTTACCACATGGGTCCTCCATAGCAAAGGTATTTTATCTGGAAGGGACATCACTATGAATTATTATTTGCAGCTAGGTAGAAAATTGTATGTTGTAGATACCTTTTCTCATTATAAATCACAGTCACATTTCACCATTTCCCACACAAAGCTGCTGAGCCCAGGCTTTTCGCCACAACGCTTACTCTGTCTACCTTTTATAGTTCCATGGAAACATTGGGTACTTTTTCATTAAAATGCTTGATGTTGTTTTTTTTAAATGCTACATATGCTTGATTTTTTTGGTATGTGTTAAAGAAATTGTTCTCCCACTTTATAAACTGAACTTGATAAACTGTCTACTTTTTTAAAAACCTTGTTCCTGCTTCTATCTTAGGGCAGGTCTTCACTACGGGGGAGGGGGAGGTCGATTTAAGATATGCAAATTCAGCTACGCGAATAGCGTAGCTGAATTCGACGTATCGGAGTCGACTTACCCCACTGTGAGGACGGCGGCAAAATCGACCTCCGCGGCTCCCCGTCGACGGCACTTACTCCCACCTCCGCTGGTGGAGTAAGAGCATCGATTCGGGGATCGATTGTCGCGTCCCGACGAGATGGGATAATTCGATCCCTGAGAGATCGATTTCTACCCGCCGATTCAGGCGGGTAGTGTAGGCCTAGCCTTAGTGCCCAGACTTGTCTCTGCTTTTGACCTTGTCGATGCAATATTTAACAGTAGATCGGATGTAAGTCCTTATGCTTGATTTTAAAATACCTATGCATTTTCTTCTCTGCCTGAAATCCTTGCGTTCCACTTTAAAGCCACTGAACATTTTCTCCCTTCATTTTCCTAATTGGGAAGATTTTTTTTTTCATGGATGCCTCTTTATCAAACTAAAAAGAAGGGGGAGGGAAATCCTACAGGAAGATTTGTGTAAATAGTCATCCAAGAGGTATCACCAAACTATCTGTTGCCTAATGAAGCCCATTAATTTACAGTACAAACAAAGAGAAGACATTTTGTAGATCTGACACTTGTTTTTTGAAACTCTAAGGCTAAGTCCAGAAGATGAAATAGACTATTTTTTTTAAGTTAAAGGAGCACAAAGGTACAACTTGTAATCACAAAAATTAACAAAAATCCTTGTTAAAAGATTATCAGTAACTTCTGGAAAGTTCTGATTTCTTTTCTCTAAACTGTTTCAATAGGAATAAAAACAATACAAAGCAACACACATAATAAAGAGGGAGAACATTTAGCCCTCCCCCCCTTTTTTTTTTGTATTTTAGGAGAAATATGGAAAGAGAATGTAACAATTTTAGCAAGTTAAGATAGTTTCATGTGAATTGCAGAAGGAATTTTTATTTTGCTAGTACATATATTTAGAAATTGGGTTACTGTATTTAAAAATAAGGTTCTCTTTAAGAAAGCAAGATTGTGGACATGCTCTTGTTTATATTTAAACGAAGAACGCATTAAACAAGCTACAAAGCATTTAATATTATATAGGCTCTTTTGCAAATGAGCTTTGGATAAACATTTGAACATGGAAGAATACATGATGTGCCTGTAACATTAACAGTGGCTGGGTGAAAATGAACAAAGAAAGTAACCTTTAGCTTTTATGTCCATAAAGAATACTTAAACAAATCCCATTGAATCTTTCTTTTAATCATTAATTTTAAATGGACGTAGCTATTTACAACAAACCACTTTGTTTTAGAACAGGAAGTCCAAGGTTTATCTCCAATAACTCACATTTTCTAGGAAGGGATGTATGTCTCTAACCTGACATGCATTCATTATTTTGTAAGGTACTGGAGTCTGACCTTTGACCCTCCTCAGACCTGCTGCATTATTCATGCCTGACTTACTTTGTGTAGTTTTACTACAGTACCCATTTCCCTTTACCAGCAGCTTCAGTTACTTGTTCATGGTTAACGTTACACTGGCATTTATGGCTCACATTAATGCTTTATTTTATTTCAAGCCATCATCTCTTCTTTTTGTCCTGTTGAACCTTATTGTGTTGTGTTGCAGGGGAAAAGGTGCTATATGATTCTGCATAAAATATTGAACTATTGAGCTGTCACCAATGCTAAGATTTTTTAAAAAGCGTGTTTGCCTCCTAGCTTTTTATATTGCACTTCTCACCTTTTTTTTGATAAACTTTATGCTGTGTTCAAAATGTCACACACTATTGCTACAGCAAATTTTGTAACCTGAGACTACTTCCAACAATTCACAATTGATTCAACTGCCAGGTTTTGTTTTTGTTTTTTGTTTAATCAGAACTGAGTGGGTTAGGTGGATTTTTGAGTGCTAATGAAATTGTGAGACTTATGGTGCTGGCTACCGCCAGCCATAGTGTGGGCAGACGCTCTGCAAGCTTCCCCACTGTGTTGCTGTGCAAGCATCCCCGCTGTTATGTTTGCTATAGTTTTAATGTCTGTGAAAAATTCCTGATGAAACTAAATTATGTTATGCTCTCTTGTTTATGTAAATAAAACACCCGATTTGGCCAGTTTGTCCTGCCCTTGCCCATTTTAGAAGCTCTCCCATAGTACAAGTGCTTAACTTAACCCCAGATCCTATCAACTACCTCTGTATTATCAGGATACGAGAAAGTACTTAAAACAGAATGCACATTGGGCTTGATTTTTCAGTGGTGCTGAGTGCCCACCTCCCCAGTTGCAATCAGTAGATTTCAGTATTCAGAACAAAGACCGTTGTGCTTAAAAAATATGAAGTTAGATTTTTTTTTTAATCTGATTCCTCATATAATTTGAAAAACACAGATATTTCATCTTATGTAACATTAACGTCCCAATCTTAATCTCTGCTATAGACAGTGCAAACCTTATTGCATATACACATTGTAAAATACTACTACGTTTAAAAAAAATCCATAAGAAATGTGCAAACTAACTAATGTTTGTTGTAAGGAGAATAAATCAATTCAGATCATAAATTGGTTACTTTTTATTCATGCCTCAGAAATAGATGTTTCAAAAAATGAACATTACAAGAAACCTTTTTATATATCCAATTGATGAATTCACCAAATGTGATACAGAGTGGAATTTTCAATGAATATTCATATAACTCTTGCAATCCATTAGCAAGACTTAAGACAATGAGTTTGCAACTCAATCCCATTTAACAAAAATATATGTGGAATTAATGGGAAAAACAGCACTTACAAAACTTAAACTTTAATGTATCAAACTCCAGGTGCCAGAGTTTGAGGGAAATAACCAATAATAGTCATTTTTTACATATTTGATGGGACTGATTATGCAATGTGCAACTCTAAATGGCTTATAGCACATTGTAGCATGGTTCCATCCCATTGGCTACAGTAGGGTGCAGGCAGATGGATGACAGTGACAAGGAGAGAAGTGCTTTTGCTTAGCCGTGCGTTAAGATGCCATCCAGAAGCTCTGTGCACTGCAGACACTTCATTAGGATGCCAGGATAATGGTAAACTACCACTCAGAGTGACACCCCATTTCCTGCTTACTGAGCTCTCCAACCTCGGCAGATGTCAACAATCTCACAGTGCTACAGACCAGACCTAACTTTCCAGTCACTTTGACTCCAATTTTTTTCCCTTAACAGTGCCATACATTACATGCAATATGTAACAGCAAATACTAAACGGAAGACAAAATTTGCTGCCCTAATTATAACAAAGCAGCATCTGACTTAGTATGTATGCCCAGAGTATATACAATCAGCTGGGCATTATAAAAGACGGATGCTCTTTGTTAGTCAGTTTTAAGGGTGAATTAGACTTAGGACTTTAATAACTAATAGTTAAAATCTGATCCCAGTAGAGATGATTGTGCTTCATGACTAGCTTCCATTTAAATGTGAAAAAAAATTGCTGAGCTCTTTTCTGATAGATTTCATATTCAGTTTCAGCCTTGTGCATGGTTTTCTGTACAGAAAGAGCAGACTTGAGCATCTGGATGGTGTGATATTTTCTCTGCAAATGCACAACTCGAGGCCGTCACATACCTCCCTAACAGCAGTTATAGCCAACAGAGATTCTGGGCTACAATACTTAACCTATACTTCTTTCCAGAGAAGCAAAAATAGCTACTTATCCTTTTAAAAATGATCTCCAAAATTAAAAACATTGTTTTAAAGGCCCCAAATCATAATGTATTTTTTTCCTGGTCCAAATTTTATTTTTCAATCCTCTGTGTATCCATAAACAGACTCTCTCATGAAAGAATTATTGATGTTTTTGAAACCAGAAATCCCAATTTACTTTACAAATGTTGCATTTAGAATATTTCTTTGAGGGCCAGGTTGATATTTTAGCAGGAGTGCTCTGGACTGCCACAAAGATAACCGAGCATCTTATTCTCTTTGGAAGGGGAAGGAGCATGACAAGGCAGCACAGTTAGCCACAGGGAGCTTTCTGTTTGCTCAGAAGAGTGACCCCTCCCCAAGCCTGTGTTAAGGAATGACTTTGATTGGCATTCCAGTCTTCCCAGAGTTGTGTGGAGTGTTACAAATGTGAATAACGGAAATGGATTAAAGAAGAAGAAAAAATAGTAACGATTCTGAGGAATCTATTTGGGATGAGATAAGACAGTTTTTTTTGTTCCTTCCTCCTCCCCCCCCCCCCCGGTTCTCCTTGTCTGGAAATTAAGATGCTTACTAGGAATCTTTTCAAAACAGCTGAAAACATGGGGCCAAATCCTGAAGTCTTTTCTAAGATATTATCCATTCTTACTTGGGCAAAACTCCTATTGAAGCAAGTGGAAATGAAGAATCTCCACTTGCTGATATTAACAGGATATTTCCACTGCCTTCTGTGGGAACAGGACTGGGTCCTAAGGGAGGACTTTAGGATTGGATCCATACATGATAAACGCAAATATTTTTTATTTGATTAAAATGTAAAGTTGTGATTATTTTAAAAAATCTGTTTAAAATGCATGGAAAATATTTTTTCAAATGCTCATTACCATAACATTTTGCTCCACTATAACCTTTGGTCTGATGTCTCCTAATTCTGCAGGAGGGTAAGAAGGGTGATTCCTCCTATGTGCTAATACTGGCCATATTTGGGGGTTAGAAGTTTCAAGATTTTTAGGAACAAAAGAAATATGCACATTTTATTCTTTTTCCCATCTACGTTATTTTTAAAAAATCCAACAACAGTAAACAGTATCTCCCCAAGGGAGATTTAGATTTGAAGACTGTTCATTATATCATTTGAATAAGACTAGACCTGGCCTTTTGACTTTGAACCACTACCAAATTTCAGGCTGTGAGGAAATTGTTCTACATTTCCTGACAAATTGAGTTAAGCAGACATTAAGTGGGCTTTAAGAAAACAAATGGCCATCTTTATCACAGGTGGACACTGATGGCTTAATGGGGCCTGGGCTGATTGTATCACTTCTAATGGCTTGACGGGAAGCATTAGGGTTTTTGCATAAAGAACTGGCATTGCGAACCCTGCTAACACAGACCTGTCAAGCGTTCTGTATCCCTTTGTGCATGGAAGCAGATGTTTGTATGTATACTATGAACTGGCATTAGAGCAAGCGACAGATGCCTGTATGAATGCCAGGTTTGTGAATTTTTACAGCAAGAGCATGTTCTGAGGAAGTGCAGCCCTGCCCTCTATCATAGGTAATTCCCACTGGAACTTACTAAATCCCAGCTATGTTTTCATTATTTGGTTTTCCTAGCAACTGGATGAATGTGTCTGTCCTGAAAATGCAAGATGAGAACGCTACCAAATTCTTACAGATTTGCAATACTGG